>NW_027618436.1:0-73097 GCF_964187855.1 Myxine glutinosa | reverse complement strand
CGCACTTGTGTTAGTGTTGAAAAACCACTTTTCGCACTTGTGTTAGTGTTGAAAAACCACTTTTCGCACTTGTTGTAGTGTTGAAAAACCACTTTTTCGCACTTGTGTTGGTGCAGGAAACCACTTTTGCACTTGTATTAGTGTGGAAAAAACACTTTTTGCACTTGTGATAGTGTTGAAAAACCACTTTCGCACTTGTGTTGGTGCAGGAAACCACTTTTGCACTTGTATTAGTGTGGAAAAATCACTTTTGCACTTGTGATAGTGTTGAAAAACCACTTTTCGCACTTGTGTTAGTGTTGACAAACCACTTTTCGCACTTGTGTTGGTGCAGGAAACCACTTTTGCACTTGTATTAGTGTGGAAAAATCACTTTTCGCACTTGTGTTAGTGTTGAAAAACCACTTTTCGCACTTGTGTTAGTGTTGAAAAACCACTTTTCGCACTTGTGTTGGTGCAGGAAACCACTTTTGCACTTGTATTAGTGTGGAAAAAACACTTTTGCACTTGTGATAGTGTTGAAAAACCACTTTTCGCACTTGTGTTGGTGCAGGAAACCACTTTTGCACTTGTTATTAGTGTGGAAAAAACACTTTTTGCACTTGTGATAGTGTTGAAAAACCACTTTTCGCACTTGTGTTGTGCAGGAAACCACTTTTGCACTTGTATTAGTGTGGAAAAAACACTTTTTGCACTTGTGATAGTGTTGAAAAACCACTTTCGCACTTGTGTTAGTGTTGACAAACCACTTTTCGCACTTGTGTTGGTGCAGGAAACCACTTTTGCACTTGTATTAGTGTGGAAAAATCACTTTTCGCACTTGTGTTAGTGTTGAAAAACCACTTTTCGCACTTGTGTTAGTGTGAAAAACCACTTTTCGCACTTGTGTTGGTGCAGGAAACCACTTTTGCACTTGTATTAGTGTGGAAAAAACACTTTTGCACTTGTGATAGGTGTTGAAAAACCACTTTCGCACTTGTGTTGGTGCAGGAAACCACTTTTGCACTTGTATTAGTGTGGAAAAAACACTTTTCGCACTTGTGTTAGTGTTGAAAAACCACTTTTCGCACTTGTGTTAGTGTTGAAAAACCACTTTCGCACTTGTGTTAGTGTTGAAAAACCACTTTTCGCACTTGTGTTGGTGCAGGAAACCACTTTTGCACTTGTATTAGTGTGGATAAAACACTTTTCGCACTTGTGTTAGTGTTGAAAAACCACATTTCGCACTTGTTTTAGTGTTGAAAAACCACTTTTCGCACTTGTGTTGGTGCAGGAAACCACTTTTGCACTTGTATTAGTGTGGAAAAAACACTTTTGCACTTGTGAGTAGTGTTGAAAAACCACTTTTCGCACTTGTGTTGGTGCAGGAAACCACTTTTGCACTTTTATTAGTGTGGAAAAAACACTTTTCGCACTTGTGTTAGTGTTGAAAAACCACTTTTCGCACTTGTGTTAGTGTTGAAAAACCACTTTTCGCACTTGTGTTAGTGTTGAAAAAACCACTTTCGCACTTGTGTTGGTGCAGGAAACCACTTTTGCACTTGTATTAGTGTGGAAAAAACACTTTTTGCACTTGTGATAGTGTTGAAAAACCACTTTTCGCACTTGTGTTGGTGCAGGAAACCACTTTTGCACTTGTATTAGTGTGGAAAAAACACTTTTTGCACTTGTGATAGTGTTGAAAAACCACTTTTCGCACTTGTGTTAGTGTTGAAAAACCACTTTTCGCACTTGTGTTAGTGTTGAAAAACCACTTTTAGCACTTGTGTTGGTGCAGGAAACCACTTTGCACTTGTAGTAGTGTGGAAAAAAACACTTTTGCACTTGTGATAGTGTTGAAAAAACCACTTTTCGCACTTGTGTTGGTGCAGGAAACCACTTTTGCACTTGTATAGTGTGGAAAAAACACTTTTTGCACATGTGTTAGTGTTGAAAAACCACTTTTGCACTTGTGTTAGTGTTGACAAACCACTTTCGCACTTGTGTTGGTGCAGGAAACCACTTTTGCACTTGTATTAGTGTGGAAAAATCACTTTCACACTTGTGTTAGTGTTGAAAAACCACTTTTCGCACTTGTGTTAGTGTTGAAAAACCACTTTCGCACTTGTGTTGGTGCAGGGAAACCACTTTGCACTTGTATTAGTGTGGAAAAAAACACTTTTCGCACTTGTGTTAGTGTTGAAAAACCACTTTTCGCACTTGTGTTAGTGTTGAAAAACCACTTTTCGCACTTGTGTTGGTGCAGGAAACCACTTTTGCACTTGTATTAGTGTGGAAAAAACACTTTTTGCACTTGTGATAGTTTTGAAAAACCACTTTTCGCACTTGTGTTAGTGTTGAAAACCACCTTTTCGCACTTGTGTTGGTGCAGGAAACCACTTTTGCACTTGTATTAGTGTGGAAAAACCACTTTTCGCACTTGTGTTAGTGTTGAAAAACCACTTTTCGCACTTGTATTAGTGTGGAAAAAACACTTTTCGCACTTGTGTTAGTGTTGAAAAACCACTTTTCGCACTTGTATTAGTGTGGAAAAACCACTTTTCGCACTTGTGTTAGTGTTGAAAAACCACTTTTCGCACTTGTGTTAGTGTTGAAAAACCACTTTTCGCACTTGTGTTGGTGCAGGAAACCACTTTTGCACTTGTATTAGTGTGGATAAAACACTTTTCGCACTTGTGTTAGTGTTGAAAAACCACATTTCGCACTTGTTTTAGTGTTGAAAAACCACTTTTCGCACTTGTGTTGGTGCAGGAAACCACTTTTGCACTTGTATTAGTGTGGAAAAAACACTTTTTGCACTTGTGATAGTGTTGAAAAACCACTTTTCGCACTTGTGTTGGTGCAGGAAACCACTTTTGCACTTGTATTAGTGTGGAAAAAACACTTTTCGCACTTGTGTTAGTGTTGAAAAACCACTTTTCGCACTTGTGTTGGTGTAGGAAACCACTTTGCACTTGTATTAGTGTGGAAAAAACACTTTTTGCACTTGTGATAGTGTTGAAAAACCACTTTTCGCACTTGTGTTGGTGCAGGAAACCACTTTTGCACTTGTATTAGTGTGGAAAAAACACTTTTTGCACTTGTGATAGTGTTGAAAAACCACTTTTCGCACTTGTGTTAGTGTTGAAAAACCACTTTTCGCACTTGTGTTAGTGTTGAAAAACCACTTTTAGCACTTGTGTTGGTGCAGGAAACCACTTTTGCACTTGTATTAGTGTGGAAAAAACACTTTTTGCACTTGTGATAGTGTTGAAAAAACCACTTTTCGCACTTGTGTTGGTGCAGGAAACCACTTTTGCACTTGTATTAGTGTGGAAAAAACACTTTTTGCACATGTGTTAGTGTTGAAAAACCACTTTTCGCACTTGTGTTAGTGTTGACAAACCACTTTTCGCACTTGTGTTGGTGCAGGAAACCACTTTGCACTTGTATTAGTGTGGAAAAATCACTTTTCGCACTTGTGTTAGTGTTGAAAAACCACTTTTTCGCACTTGTGTTAGTGTTGAAAAACCACTTTTCGCACTTGTGTTGGTGCAGGAAACCACTTTTGCACTTGTATTAGTGTGGAAAAAACACTTTTCGCACTTGTGTTAGTGTTGAAAAACCACTTTTCGCACTTGTGTTAGTGTTGAAAAACCACTTTTCGCACTTGTGTTGGTGCAGGAAACCACTTTTGCACTTGTATTAGTGTGGAAAAAACACTTTTTGCACTTGTGATTGTTTTGAAAAACCACTTTCGCACTTGTGTTAGTGTTGAAAAACCACTTTTCGCACTTGTGTTGGTGCAGGAAACCACTTTTGCACTTGTATTAGTGTGGCTAAAACCACTTTTCGCACTTGTGTTAGTGTTGAAAAACCACTTTTCGCACTTGTATTAGTGTGGAAAAAACACTTTTCGCACTTGTGTTAGTGTTGAAAAACCACTTTTCGCACTTGTATTAGTGTGGAAAAACCACTTTTCGCACTTGTGTTAGTGTTGAAAAACCACTTTATCGCACTTGTGTTAGTGTTGAAAAACCACTTTTCGCACTTGTGTTGTGCAGGAAACCACTTTTGCACTTGTATTAGTGTGGATAAAACACTTTTCGCACTTGTGTTAGTGTTGAATAACCCACATTTCGCACTTGTTTTAGTGTTGAAAAACCACTTTTCGCACTTGTGTTGGTGCAGGAAACCACTTTTGCACTTGTATTAGTGTGGAAAAAACACTTTTTGCACTTGTGATAGTGTTGAAAAACCACTTTCGCACTTGTGTTGGTGCAGGAAACCACTTTTGCAACTGTATTAGTGTGGAAAAAACACTTTTCGCACTTGTGTTAGTGTTGAAAAACCACTTTTCGCACTTGTGTTAGTGTTGAAAAACCACTTTTCGCACTTGTGTTAGTGTTGAAAAACCACCTTTCGCACTTGTGTTGGTGCAGGAACCACTTTTGCACTTGTATTAGTGTGGAAAAAACACTTTTTGCACTTGTGATAGTGTTGAAAAACCACTTTTCGCACTTGTGTTGGTGCAGGAAACCACTTTTGCACTTGTATTAGTGTGGAAAAAACACTTTCGCACTTGTGTTAGTGTTGAAAAAACACTTTTCGCACTTGTGTTAGTGTTGAAAAACACTTTTCGCACTTGTGTTAGTGTTGAAAAACCACCTTTCGCACTTGTGTTGGTGCAGGAAACCACTTTTGCACTTGTATTAGTGTGGAAAAATCACTTTCGCACTTGTGATAGTGTTGAAAAACCACTTTTCGCACTTGTGTTAGTGTTGAAAAACCACTTTTCGCACTTGTGTTGGTGCAGGAAACCACTTTTGCACTTGTATTAGTGTGGATAAAAACACTTTTTGCACTTGTGATAGTGTTGAAAAACCACTTTTCGCACTTGTGTTAGTTGTTGACAAACCACTTTTCGCACTTGTGTTGGTGCAGGAAACCACTTTTGCACTTGTATTAGTGTGGAAAAATCACTTTTCGCACTTGTGTTAGTGTTGAAAAACCACTTTTCGCACTTGTGTTAGTGTTGAAAAACCACTTTTCGCACTTGTGTTGGTGCAGAAACCACTTTTGCACTTGTATTAGTGTGGAAAAAACACTTTTCGCACTTGTGTTAGTGTTGAAAAACCACTTTTCGCACTTGTGTTAGTGTTGAAAAACCACTTTTCGCACTTGTGTTAGTGTTGAAAAACCACTTTTCGCACTTGTGTTGGTGCAGGAAACCACTTTTGCACTTGTATTAGTGTGGAAAAAACACTTTTGCACTTGTGATAGTGTTGAAAAACCACTTTTCGCACTTGTGTTGGTGCAGGAAACCACTTTTGCACTTGTATTAGTGTGGAAAAAACACTTTTTGCACTTGTGATAGTGTTGAAAAACCACTTTTCGCACTTGTGTTAGTGTTGACAACCACTTTTCGCACTTGTGTTGGTGCAGGAAACCACTTTTGCACTTGTATTAGTGTGGAAAAATCACTTTTCGCACTTGTGTTAGTGTTGAAAAACCACTTTTCGCACTTGTGTTAGTGTTGAAAAACCACTTTTTGCACTTGTGTTGGTGCAGGAAACACTTTTGCACTTGTATTAGTGTGGAAAAAACACTTTTTTGCACTTGTGTTAGTGTTGAAAAACCACTTTTCGCACTTGTGTTGTGCAGGAAACCACTTTTGCACTTGTATTAGTGTGGAAAAAAACACTTTTTGCACTTGTGATAGTGTTGAAAAACCACTTTTCGCACTTGTGTTGGTGCAGGAAACCACTTTTGCACTTGTATTAGTGTGGAAAAAACACTTTTTGCACTTGTGATAGTGTTGAAAAACCACTTTCGCACTTGTGTTGGTGCAGGAAACCACTTTTGCACTTTTATTAGTGTGGAAAAACCACTTTTCGCACTTGTGTTAGTGTTGAAAAACCACTTTTCGCACTTGTGTTAGTGTGAAAAACCACTTTCGCACTTGTGTTGGTGCAGGAAACCACTTTTGCACTTGTATTAGTGTGGAAAAAACACTTTTCGCACTTGTGTTAGTGTTGAAAAACCACTTTTCGCACTTGTGTTAGTGTTGAAAAACACTTTTCGCACTTGTGTTGTGCAGGAAACCACTTTTGCACTTGTATTAGTGTGGAAAAAACACTTTTTGCACTTGTGATAGTTTTGAAAAACCACTTTTCGCACTTGTGTTAGTGTTGAAAAAACCACTTTTCGCACTTGTGTTGGTGCAGGAAACCACTTTTGCACTTGTATTAGTGTGGAAAAACCACTTTTCGCACTTGTGTTAGTGTTGAAAAACCACTTTTCGCACTTTGTATTAGTGTGGAAAAAACACTTTCGCACTTGTGTTAGTGTTGAAAAACCACTTTTCGCACTTGTATTAGGTGGAAAAACCACTTTTCGCACTTGTGTTAGTGTTGAAAAACCACTTTTCGCACTTGTGTTAGTGTTGAAAAACCACTTTTCGCACTTGTGTTGGTGCAGGAAAACACTTTTGCACTTGTATTAGTGTGGATAAAACACTTTTCGCACTTGTGTTAGTGTTGAAAAACCACATTTCGCACTGTTTAGTGTTGAAAAACCACTTTTCGCACTTGTGTTGTGCAGGAAACCACTTTTGCACTTGTATTAGTGTGGAAAAAACACTTTTTGCACTTGTGATAGTGTTGAAAAACCACTTTTCGCACTTGTGTTGGTGCAGGAAACCACTTTTGCACTTGTATTAGTGTGGAAGAAAACACTTTTCGCACTTGTGTTAGTGTTGAAAAACCACTTTTCGCACTTGTGTTAGTGTTGAAAAACCACTTTTCGCACTTGTGTTAGTGTTGAAAAACCACTTTTCGCACTTGTGTTGGTGCAGAAACCACTTTTGCACTTGTATTAGTGTGGAAAAAACACTTTTGCACTTGTGATAGTGTTGAAAAACCACTTTTCGCACTTGTGTTGGTGCAGGAAACCACTTTTGCACTTGTATTAGTGTGGAAAAAACACTTTTTGCACTTGTGATAGTGTTGAAAAACCACTTTTCGCACTTGTGTTAGTGTTGACAAACCACTTTTCGCACTTGTGTTGGTGCAGGAAACCACTTTGCACTTGTATTAGTGTGGAAAAATCACTTTTCGCACTTGTGATAGTGTTGAAAAACCACTTTTCGCACTTGTGTTAGTGTTGAAAACCACTTTTCGCACTTGTGTTGGTGCAGGAAACCACTTTTGCACTTGTATTAGTGTGTAAAAAAACACTTTTTGCACTTGTGATAGTGTTGAAAAACCACGTTTCGCACTTGTGTTGGTGCAGGAAACCACTTTTGCACTTGTATAGTGTGGAAAAAACACTTTTTGCACTTGTGATAGTGTTGAAAAACCACTTTTCGCACTTGTGTTGGTGCAGGAAACCACTTTTGCACTTGTATTAGTGTGGAAAAAACACTTTTTGCACATGTGATAGTGTTGAAAAAGCACTTTTCGCACTTGTGTTAGTGTTGACAAACCACTTTTCGCACTTGTGTTGGTGCAGGAAACCACTTTGCACTTGTATTAGTGTGGAAAAATCACTTTTCGCACTTGTGTTAGTGTTGAAAAACCACTTTTCGCACTTGTGTTAGTGTTGAAAAACCACTTTTCGCACTTGTGTTGGTGGCAGGAAACCACTTTTGCACTTGTATTAGTGTGGAAAAAACACTTTTCGCACTTGTGTTAGTGTTGAAAAACCACTTTTCGCACTTGTGTTAGTGTTGAAAAACCACTTTTCGCACTTGTGTTAGTGTTGAAAAACCACTTTCGCACTTGTGTTGGTGCAGGAAACCACTTTTGCACTTGTATTAGTGTGGAAAAAAACACTTTTGCACTTGTGATAGTGTTGAAAAACCACTTTTCGCACTTGTGTTGGTGCAGGAAACCACTTTGCACTTGTATTAGTGTGGAAAAAACACTTTTGCACTTGTGATAGTGTTGAAAAAACCACTTTTCGCACTTGTGTTAGTGTTGACAAACCACTTTTCGCACTTGTGTTGGTGCAGGAAACCACTTTTGCACTTGTATTAGTGTGAAAAAATCACTTTTCGCACTTGTGTTAGTGTTGAAAAACCACTTTCGCACTTGTGTTAGTGTTGAAAAACCACTTTTTCGCACTTGTGTTGGTGCAGGAAACCACTTTTGCACTTGTATTAGTGTGGAAAAAACACTTTTTGCACTTGTGATAGTGTTGAAAAACCACTTTTCGCACTTGTGTTGGTGCAGGAAACCACTTTTGCACTTGTATTAGTGTGGAAAAAACACTTTTTGCACTTGTGATAGTGTTGAAAAACCACTTTTCGCACTTGTGTTGGTGCAGGAAACCACTTTTGCACTGTATTAGTGTGGAAAAAACACTTTTTGCACTTGTGATAGTGTTGAAAAACCACTTTCGCACTTGTGTTAGTGTTGACAAACCACTTTTCGCACTTGTGTTGGTGCAGGAAACCACTTTGCACTTGTATTAGTGTGGAAAAATCACTTTTCGCACTTGTGTTAGTGTTGAAAAACCACTTTTCGCACTTGTGTTAGGTGTTGAAAACCACTTTCGCACATGTGTTGGTGCAGGAAACCACTTTGGCACTTGTATTAGTGTGGAAAAAAACACTTTTTGCACTTGTGATAGTGTTGAAAAAACCACTTTTCGCACTTGTGTTGGTGCAGGAAACCACTTTTGCACTTGTATTAGTGTGGAAAAAACACTTTTCGCACTTGTGTTAGTGTTGAAAAACCACTTTTCGCACTTGTGTAGTGTTGAAAAACCACTTTCGCACTTGTGTTAGTGTTGAAAAACCACTTTTCGCACTTGTGTTGGTGCAGGAAACCACTTTTGCACTTGTATTAGTGTGGAAAAAACACTTTTCGCACTTGTGTTAGTGTTGAAAAACCACATTTCGCACTTGTTTTAGTGTTGAAAAACCACTTTTCGCACTTGTGTTGGTGCAGGAAACCACTTTTGCACTTGTATTAGTGTGGAAAAACACTTTTTGCACTTGTGATAGTGTTGAAAAACCACTTTTCGCACTTGTGTTGGTGCAGGAAACCACTTTTGCACTTTTATTAGTGTGGAAAAAACACTTTTCGCACTTGTGTTAGTGTTGAAAAACCACTTTTCGCACTTGTGTTAGTGTTGAAAAAACCACTTTTCGGCACTTGTGTTAGTGTTGAAAAACCACTTTTCGCACTTGTGTTGGTGCAGGAAACCACTTTGCACTTGTATTAGTGTGGAAAAAACACTTTTGCACTTGTGATAGTGTTGAAAAAACCACTTTTCGCACTTGTGTTGTGCAGGAAACCACTTTTGCACTTGTATTAGTGTGGAAAAAACACTTTTTGCACTTGTGATAGTGTTGAAAAACCACTTTTCGCACTTGTGTTAGTGTTGAAAAACCACTTTTCGCACTTGTGTTAGTGTTGAAAAACCACTTTAGCACTTGTGTTGGTGCAGGAAACCACTTTTGCACTTGTATTAGTGTGGAAAAAACACTTTTCGCACTTGTGTTAGTGTTGAAAAACCACATTTCGCACTTGTTTTAGTGTTGAAAAACCACTTTTCGCACTTGTGTTGGTGCAGGAAACCACTTTTGCACTTGTATTAGTGTGGAAAAAACACTTTTTGCACTTGTGATAGTGTTGAAAAACCACTTTTCGCACTTGTGTTGGTGCAGGAAAACCACTTTTGCACTTTTATTAGTGTGGAAAAACCACTTTTCGCACTTGTGTTAGTGTTGAAAAACCACTTTTCGCACTGTGTTAGTGTTGAAAAACCACTTTTCGCACTTGTGTTGGTGCAGGAAACCACTTTTGCACTTGTATTAGTGTGGAAAAAACACTTTTCGCACTTGTGTTAGTGTTGAAAACCACTTTTCGCACTTGTGTTAGTGTTGAAAAACCACTTTTCGCACTTGTGTTGGTGCAGGAAACCACTTTTGCACTTGTATTAGTGTGAAAAAACACTTTTGCACTTGTGATACTTTTGAAAACCACTTTTCGCACTTGTGTTAGTGTTGAAAAACCACTTTTCGCACTTGTGTTGGTGCAGGAAACCACTTTTGCACTTGTATTAGTGTGGAAAAAACCACTTTTCGCACTTGTGTTAGTGTTGAAAAACCACTTTCGCACTTGTATTAGTGTGGAAAAAAACACTTTTCGCACTTGTGTTAGTGTTGAAAAACCACTTTTCGCACTTGTATTAGTGTGGAAAAACCACTTTTCGCACTTGTGTTAGTGTTGAAAAACCACTTTTCGCACTTGTGTTAGTGTTGAAAAACCACTTTTCGCACTTGTGTTGGTGCAGGAAACCACTTTTGCACTTGTATTAGTGTGGGATAAAACACTTTTCGCACTTGTGTTAGTGTTGAAAAACCACATTTCGCACTTGTTTTAGTGTTGAAAAACCACTTTTCGCACTTGTGTTGGTGCAGGAAACCACTTTTGCACTTGTATTAGTGTGGAAAAAACACTTTTTGCACTTGTGATAGTGTTGAAAAACCACTTTTCGCACTTGTGTTGGTGCAGGAAACCACTTTTGCACTTGTATTAGTGTGGAAAAAACACTTTTTCGCACTTGTGTTAGTGTTGAAAAACCACTTTTCGCACTTGTGTTAGTGTTGAAAAACCACTTTTCGCACTTGTGTTAGTGTTGAAAAACCACTTTTCGCACTTGTGTTGGTGCATGAAACCACTTTTGCACTTGTATTAGTGTGAAAAAACACTTTTGCACTTGTGATAGTGTTGAAAAACCACTTTTCGCACTTGTGTTGGTGCAGGAAACCACTTTGCACTTGTATTAGTGTGGAAAAAACACTTTGCACTTGTGATAGTGTTGAAAAACCACTTTTCGCACTTGTGTTAGTGTTGACAAACCACTTTTCGCACTTGTGTTGGTGCAGGAAACCACTTTTGCACTTGTATTAGTGTGGAAAAATCACTTTTTCGCACTTGTGATAGTGTTGAAAAACCACTTTTCGCACTTGTGTTAGTGTTGAAAAACCACTTTTCGCACTTGTGTTGGTGCAGGAAACCACTTTGCACTTGTATTAGTGTGGAAAAAAACACTTTTTGCACTTGTGATAGTGTTGAAAAACCACGTTTCGCACTTGTGTTGGGTGCAGGAAACCACTTTGCACTTGTATTAGTGTGGAAAAAACACTTTTTGCACTTGTGATAGTGTTGAAAAACACTTTTCGCACTTGTGTTGGTGCAGGAAACCACTTTTGCACTTGTATTAGTGTGGAAAAAAACACTTTTTGCACATGTGATAGTGTTGAAAAAGCACTTTTCGCACTTGTGTTAGTGTTGACAAACCACTTTTCGCACTTGTGTTGGTGCAGGAAACCACTTTTGCACTTGTATTAGTGTGGAAAAATCACTTTTCGCACTTGTGTTAGTGTTGAAAAACCACTTTTCGCACTTGTGTTAGTGTTGAAAAACACTTTTCGCACTTGTGTTGGTGCAGGAAACCACTTTGCACTTGTATTAGTGTGGAAAAAACACTTTTCGCACTTGTGTTAGTGTTGAAAAACCACTTTTCGCTCTTGTGTTAGTGTTGAAAAACCACTTTTCGCACGTTGTGTTAGTGTTGAAAAACCACTTTTTCGCACTTGTGTTGGTGCAGGAAACCACTTTTGCACTTGTATTAGTGTGGAAAAAAACACTTTTTGCACTTGTGATAGTGTTGAAAAACCACTTTTCGCACTTGTGTTGGTGCAGGAAACCACTTTTGCACTTGTATTAGTGTGGAAAAAACACTTTTTGCACTTGTGATAGTGTTGAAAAACCACTTTTCGCACTTGTGTTAGTGTTGACAAACCACTTTCGCACTTGTGTTGGTGCAGGAAACCACTTTTGCACTTGTATTAGTGTGGAAAAATCACTTTTCGCACTTGTGTTAGTGTTGAAAAACCACTTTTCGCACTTGTGTTAGTGTTGAAAAACCACTTTTCGCACTTGTGTTGGTGCAGGAAACACTTTTGCACTTGTATTAGTGTGGAAAAAACACTTTTTGCACTTGTGATAGTGTTGAAAAACCACTTTTCGCACTTGTGGGTTGGGCAGGAAACCACTTTTGCACTTGTATTAGTGTGGAAAAAACACTTTTTGCACTTGTGATAGTGTTGAAAAACCACTTTTCGCACTTGTGTTGGTGCAGGAAACCACTTTTGCACTTGTATTAGTGTGGAAAAAACACTTTTTGCACTTGTGATAGTGTTGAAAAACCACTTTCGCACTTGTGTTAGTGTTGACAAACCACTTTTCGCACTTGTGTTGGTGCAGGAAACCACTTTTGCACTTGTATTAGTGTGGAATAACACTTTTCGCACTTGTGTTTAGTGTTGAAAAACCACTTTTCGCACTTGTGTTAGTGTTGAAAAACCACTTTTCGCACTTGTGTTGGTGCAGGAAACCACTTTTGCACTTGTATTAGTGTGGAAAAAACACTTTTTGCACTTGTATAGTGTTGAAAAACCACTTTCGCACTTGTGTTGGTGCAGGAAACCACTTTTGCACTTGTATTAGTGTGGAAAAAACACTTTTCGCACTTGTGTTAGTGTTGAAAAACCACTTTTCGCACTTGTGTTAGTGTTGAAAAACCACTTTTCGCACTTGTGTTGGTGCAGGAAACCACTTTTGCACTTGTATTAGTGTGGATAAAACACTTTTCGCACTTGTGTTAGTGTTGAAAAACCACATTTCGCACTTGTTTAGTGTTGAAAAACCACTTTTCGCACTTGTGTTGGTGCAGGAAACCACTTTTGCACTTGTATTAGTGTGGAAAAAACACTTTTTGCACTTGTGATAGTGTTGAAAAACCACTTTCGCACTTGTGTTGGTGCAGGAAACCACTTTTGCACTTTTATTAGTGTGGAAAAAAACACTTTTCGCACTTGTGTTAGTGTTGAAAAAACCACTTTTCGCACTTGTGTTAGTGTTGAAAAACCACTTTTCGCACTTGTGTTAGTGTTTGAAAAAACCACTTTTCGCACTTGTGTTGGTGCAGGAACCCACTTTTGCACTTGTATTAGTGTGGAAAAAACACTTTTTGCACTTGTGATAGTGTTGAAAAAACCACTTTTCGCACTTGTGTTGGTGCAGGAAACCACTTTTGCACTTGTATTAGTGTGGAAAAAACACTTTTTGCACTTGTGATAGGTTGAAAAACCACTTTCGCACCTTGTGTTAGTGTTGAAAAACCACTTTTCGCACTTGTGTTAGTGTTGAAAAACCACTTTTAGCACTTGTGTTGGTGCAGGAAACCACTTTTGCACTTGTATTAGTGTGGAAAAAACACTTTTTGCACTTGGATAGTGTTGAAAAAACCACTTTTCGCACTTGTGTTGGTGCAGGAAACCACTTTTGCACTTGTATTAGTGTGGAAAAAACACTTTTTGCACATGTGTTAGTGTTGAAAAACACTTTTTGCACTTGTGTTAGTGTTGACAAACCACTTTTCGCACGTTGTGTTGGTGCAGGAAACCACTTTTGCACTGGTATTAGTGTGGAAAAATCACTTTTCGCACTTGTGTTAGTGGTGAAAAACCACTTTTCGCACTTGTGTTAGTGTTGAAAAACCACTTTTCGCACTTGTGTTGGTGCAGGAAACCACTTTTGCACTTGTATTAGTGTGGAAAAAACACTTTTCGCACTTGTGTTAGTGTTGAAAAACCACTTTCCGCACTTGTGTTAGTGTTGAAAAACCACTTTTCGCACATTGTGTTGGTGCAGGAACCACTTTTGCACTTGTATTAGTGTGGAAAAAACACTTTTTGCACTTGTGATAGTTTTGAAAAACCACTTTTCGCACTTGTGTTAGTGTGAAAAACCACTTTTCGCACTTGTGTTGGTGCAGGAAACCACTTTTGCACGTTGTATTAGTGTGGAAAAACCACTTTTCGCACTTGTGTTAGTGTTGAAAAACCCTTTTCGCACATTGTATTAGTGTGGACAAAACACTTTTCGCACTTGTGTTAGTGTTGAAAAACCACTTTTCGCACTTGTATTAGTGTGGAAAAACCACTTTTCGCACTTGTGTTAGTGTTGAAAAACCACTTTTCGCACTTGTGTTAGTGTTGAAAAACCACTTTTCGCACTTGTGTTGGTGCAGGAAACCACTTTTGCACTTGTATTAGTGTGGATAAAACACTTTTCGCACTTGTGTTAGTGTTGAAAACCACATTTCGCACTTGTTTTAGTGTTGAAAAACCACTTTCGCACTTGTGTTGGTGCAGAGAAACCACTTTTGCACTTGTATTAGTGTGGAAAAAACACTTTTGCACTTGTGATAGTGTTGAAAACCACTTTTCGCACTTGTGTTGGTGCAGGAAACCACTTTTTGCACTTGTATTAGTGTGGAAAAACCACTTTTCGCACTTGTGTTAGTGTGAAAAAACCACTTTTTCGCACTTGTGTTGGTGCAGGAAACCACTTTTGCACTTGTATTAGTGTCAAAAAGTGTTTTTTCCCACTCTAATACAAGTGCAAAAGTGGTTTCCTGCACCAACACAAGTGCGAAAAGTGGTTTTTCAACACTAACACAAGTGCGAAAAGTGGTTTTTCCACACTAATACAAGTGCAAAAGTGGTTTCCTGCACCAACACAAGTGCGAAAAGTGGTTTTCAACACTATCACAAGTGCAAAAAGTGTTTTTTCCACACTAATACAAGTGCAAAAGTGGTTTCCTGCACCACACAAGTGCGAAAAGTGGTTTTTCAACACTAAAACAAGTGCGAAATGTGGTTTTTCAACACTAACACAAGTGCGAAAAGTGTTTATTCCACACTAATACAAGTGCAAAAGTGGTTTCCTGCACCAACACAAGTGCGAAAAGTGGTTTTTCAACACTAACTACAAGTGCGAAAAGTGTTTTTTCAACACTAACACAAGTGCGAAAAGTGGTTTTTCCACACTAATACAAGTGCGAAAAGTGGTTTTTCAACACTAACACAAGTGCGAAAAGTGTTTTTTCCACACTAATACAAGTGCGAAAAGTGGTTTTTCAACACTAACACAAGTGCGAAAAGTGGTTTTTCCACACTAATACAAGTGCAAAAGTGGTTTCCTGCACCAACACAAGTGCGAAAAGTGGTTTTTCAACACTAACACAAGTGCGAAAAGTGTTTTTCAAAACTATCACAAGTGCAAAAAGTGTTTTTCCACACTAATACAAGTGCAAAAGTGGTTTCCTGCACCAACACAAGTGCGAAAAGTGGTTTTTCAACACTAACACAAGTGCGAAAAGTGGTTTTTCAACACTAACACAAGTGCGAAAAGTGTTTTTTCCACACTAATACAAGTGCAAAAGTGGTTTCCTGCACCAACACAAGTGCGAAAAGTGGTTTTTCAACACTAACACAAGTGCGAAAAGTGGTTTTTCAACACTAACACAAGTGCGAAAAAGTGATTTTTTCCACACTAATACCAGTGCAAAAGTGGTTTCCTGCACCAACACAAGTGCGAAAAGTGGTTTGTCAACACTAACACAAGTGCAAAAAGTGGTTTTTCAACACTAACACATGTGCAAAAAGTGTTTTTTTCCACACTAATACAAGTGCAAAAGTGTTTCCTGCACCAACACAAGTGCGAAAAGTGGTTTTTTCAACACTATCACAAGTGCAAAAAAGTGTTTTTTCCACACTAATACAAGTGCAAAAGTGGTTTCCTGCACCAACACAAGTGCTAAATGTGGTTTTTCAACACTAACACAAGTGCGAAAAGTGGTTTTTCAACACTAACACAAGTGCGAAAAGTGGTTTTTCAACACTATCACAAGTGCAAAAAGTGTTTTTTCCACACTAATACAAGTGCAAAAGTGGTTTCCTGCACCAACACAAGTGCGAAAAGTGGTTTTTCAACACTATCACAAGTGCAAAAAGTGTTTTTTCCACACTTGAATACAAGTGCAAAAGTGGTTTTCCTGCACCAACACAAGTGCGAAAAGTGGTTTTTCAACACTAACACAAGTGCGAAAAGTGGTTTTTCAACACTAACACAAGTGCGAAAAGTGGTTTTTCAACACTACACAAGTGCGAAAAGTGTTTTTTCCACACTAATAAAAGTGCAAAAGTGGTTTCCTGCACCAACACAAGTGCGAAAAGTGGTTTTTCAACACTATCACAAGTGCAAAAAGTGTTTTTTCCACACTAATACAAGTGCAAAAGTGGTTTCCTGCACCAACACAAGTGCGAAAAGTGGTTTTTTCAACACTAAAACAAGTGCGAAATGTGGTTTTTCAACACTAACACAAGTGCGAAAAGTGTTTTATCCACACTAATACAAGTGCAAAAGTGGTTTCCTGCACCAACACAAGTGCGAAAAGTGGTTTTTCAACACTAACACAAGTGCGAAAAGTGGTTTTCAACACTAACACAAGTGCGAAAAGTGTTTTTTTCCACACTAATACAAGTGCAAAAGTGGTTTCCTGCACAACACAAGTGCGAAAAGTGGTTTTTCAACACTATCACAAGTGCAAAAAGTGTTTTTTCCACACTAATACAAGTGCAAAAGTGGTTTCCTGCACCAACACAAGTGCGAAAAGTGTTTTTCAACACTAACACAAGTGCGAAAAGTGGTTTTTCAACACTAACACAAGTGCGAAAAGTGATTTTTCCACACTAATACAAGTGCAAAAGTGGTTTCCTGCACCAACACAAGTGCGAAAAGTGGTTTGTCAACACTAACACAAGTGCGAAAGTGGTTTTTCAACACTATCACAAGTGCAAAAAGTGTTTTTTCCACACTATACAAGTGCAAAAGTGGTTTCCTGCACCAACACAAGTGCGAAAAGTGGTTTTCAACACTATCACAAGTGCAAAAAGTGTTTTTTCCACACTAATACAAGTGCAAAAAGTGGTTTCCTGCACCAACACAAGTGCGAAAAGTGGTTTTTCAACACTATCACAAGTGCAAAAAGTGTTTTTTCCACACTAATACAAGTGCAAAAGTGGTTTCCTGCACCAACACAAGTGCGAAAAGTGGTTTTTCAACACTAACACAAGTGCGAAAAGTGGTTTTTCAACACTAACACAAGTGCGAAAAGTGATTTTTCCACACTAATACAAGTGCAAAAGTGGTTTCCTGCACCAACACAAGTGCGAAAAGTGGTTTGTCAACACTAACACAAGTGCGAAAAGTGGTTTTCAACACTATCACAAGTGCAAAAAGTGTTTTTTCCACACTAATACAAGTGCAAAAGTGGTTTCCTGCACCAACACAAGTGCGAAAAGTGGTTTTTCAACACTATCACAAGTGCAAAAAGTGTTTTTTCCACACTAATACAAGTGCAAAAGTGGTTTCCTGCACCAACACAAGTGCGAAAAGTGGTTTTTCACACTAACACAAGTGCGAAAAGTGGTTTTTCAACACTAACACAAGTGCGAAAAGTGGTTTTTCAACACTAACACAAGTGCGAAAAGTGTTTTTTCCACACTAATACAAGTGCAAAGTGGTTTCCTGCACCAACACAAGTGCGAAAAGTGGTTTTCAACACTAACACAAGTGCGAAAAGTGGTTTTTCAACACTAACACAAGTGCGAAAAGTGATTTTTCCACACTAATACAAGTGCAAAAGTGGTTTCCTGCACCAACACAAGTGCGGAAAAGTGGTTTGTCAACACTAACACAAGTGCGAAAAGTGCTTTTTCAACACTATCACATGTGCAAAAAGTGTTTTTTCCACACTAATACAAGTGCAAAAGTGGTTTCCTGCACCAACACAAGTGCGAAAAGTGGTTTTTCAACACTATCACAAGTGCAAAAAGTGTTTTTTCCACACTAATACAAGTGCAAAAGTGGTTTCCTGCACCAACACAAGTGCGAAAACGTGGTTTTTCAACACTATCACAAGTGCAAAAAGTGTTTTTTCCACACTAATACAAGTGCAAAAGTGGGTTTCCTGCACCAACACAAGTGCGAAAAGTGGTTTTTCAACACTACACAAGTGCGAAAAGTGGTTTTTCAACACTATCACAAGTGCGAAAAGTGATTTTTCCACACTAATACAAGTGCAAAAGTGGTTTCCTGCACCAACACAAGTGCGAAAAGTGGTTTGTCAACACTAACACAAGTGCGAAAAGTGGTTTTTCAACACTATCACAAGTGCAAAAAGTGTTTTTCCACACTAATACAAGTGCAAAAGTGGTTTCCTGCACCAACACAAGTGCGAAAAGTGGTTTTTCAACACTATCACAAGTGCAAAAAGTGTTTTTTCCACGACTAATACAAGTGCAAAAGTGGTTTCCTGCACCAACACAAGTGCGAAAAGTGGTTTTTCAACACTAACACAAGTGCGAAAAGTGGTTTTTCAACACTAACACAAGTGCGAAAAGTGGTTTTTCAACACTAACACAAGTGCGAAAAGTGTTTTTTCACACTAAAACAAGTGCAAAAGTGGTTTCCTGCACCAACACAAGTGCGAAAAGTGGTTTTTCAACACTATCACAAGTGCAAAAAGTGTTTTTTCCACACTAATACAAGTGCAAAAGTGGTTTCCTGCACCAACACAAGTGCGAAAAGTGGTTTTCAACACTAAAACAAGTGCGAAATGTGGTTTTTCAACACTAACACAAGTGCGAAAAGTGTTTTATCCACACTAATACAAGTGCAAAAGTGGTTTCCTGCACCAACACAAGTGCGAAAAGTGGTTTTCAACACTAACACAAGTGCGAAAAGTGGTTTTTCAACACTAACACAAGTGCGAAAAGTGTTTTTCCACACTAATACAAGTGCGAAAAGTGGTTTTTCAACACTAACACAAAGTGCGAAAAGTGTTTTTTCCACACTAATACAAGTGCGAAAAGTGGTTTTCAACACTAACACAAGTGCGAAAAGTGGTTTTTCCACACTAATACAAGTGCAAAAGTGGTTTCCTGCACCAACACAAGTGCGAAAAGTGTTTTTCAACACTAACACAAGTGCGAAAAGTGGTTTTTTCAAAAGTATCACAAGTGCAAAAAGTGTTTTTTCCACACTAATACAAGTGCAAAAGTGGTTTCCTGCACCAACACAAGTGCGAAAAGTGGTTTTTCAACACTAACACAAGTGCGAAAAGTGGTTTTTCAACACTAACACAAGTGCGAAAAGTGTTTTTTCCACACTAATACAAGTGCAAAAGTGGTTTCCTGCACCAACACAAGTGCGAAAAGTGGTTTTTCAACACTAACACAAGTGCGAAAAGTGGTTTTTCAACACTAACACAAGTGCGAAAAGTGGTTTTTCCACACTAATAAAAGTGCAAAAGTGGTTTCCTGCACCAACACAAGTGCGAAAAGTGGTTTTCAACACTATCACAAGTGCAAAAAGTGTTTTTCCACACTAATACAAGTGCAAAAGTGGTTTCCTGCACCAACACAAGTGCGAAAAGTGGTTTTTTCAACACTAAAACAAGTGCGAAATGTGGTTTTTCAACACTAACACAAGTGCGAAAAGTGTTTTTTCCACACTAATACAAGTGCAAAAGTGGTTTCCTGCACCAACACAAGTGCTAAAAGTGGTTTTTCAACACTAACACAAGTGCGAAAAGTGGTTTTTCAACACTAACACAAGTGCGAAAAGTGGTTTTTCAACACTATCACAAGTGCAAAAAGTGTTTTTTCCACACTAATACAAGTGCAAAAGTGGTTTCCTGCACCAACACAAGTGCGAAAAGTGGTTTTTCACACTATCACAAGTGCAAAAAAGTGTTTTTTCCACACTAATACAAGTGCAAAAGTGGTTTCCTGCACCAACACAAGTGCGAAAAGTGGTTTTTCAACACTAACACAAGTGCGAAAAGTGGTTTTCAACACTAACACAAGTGCGAAAAGTGGTTTTTCAACACTAACACAAGTGCGAAAAGTGTTTTTTCCACACTAATAAAAGTGCAAAAGTGGTTTCCTGCACCAACACAAGTGCGAAAAGTGGTTTTTCAACACTATCACAAGTGCAAAAAGTGTTTTTTCCACACTAATACAAGTGCAAAAGTGGTTTCCTGCACCAACACAAGTGCGAAAAGTGTTTTTCACACTAAAACAAGTGCGAAATGTGGTTTTTCAACACTAACACAAGTGCGAAAAGTGTTTTATCCACACTAATACAAGTGCAAAAGTGGTTTCCTGCACCAACACAAGTGCGAAAAGTGGTTTTTCAACACTAACACAAGTGCGAAAAGTGGTTTTTCAACACTTAACACAAGTGCGAAAAGTGGTTTTTCAACACTAACACAAGTGCGAAAAGTGTTTTTTCCACACTAATACAAGTGCAAAAGTGGTTTCCTGCACCAACACAAGTGCGAAAAGTGGTTTTTCCAACACTATCACAAGTGCAAAAAGTGTTTTTTCCACACTAATACAAGTGCAAAAGTGGTTTCCTGCACCAACACAAGTGCGAAAAGTGGTTTTTCAACACTAACACAAGTGCGAAAAGTGGTTTTTTCAACACTAACACAAGTGCGAAAAGTGATTTTTCCACACTAATACAAGTGCAAAAGTGGTTTCCTGCACCAACACAAGTGCGAAAAGTGGTTGTCAACACTAACACAAGTGCGAAAGTGGTTTTCAACACTATCACAAGTGCAAAAAGTGTTTTTTCCACACTAATACAAGTGCAAAAGTGGTTTCCTGCACCAACACAAGTGCGAAAAGTGTTTTTCACACTTATCACAAGTGCAAAAAGTGTTTTTTCCACACTAATACAAGTGCAAAAGTGTTTCCTGCACCAACACAAGTGCGAAAAGTGGTTTTTCAACACTATCACAAGTGCAAAAAGTGTTTTTTCCACACTAATACAAGTGCAAAAAGTGGTTTCCTGCACCAACACAATTGCGAAAAGTGGTTTTCAACACTAACACAAGTGCGAAAAAGTGGTTTTTCAACACTAACACAAGTGCGAAAAGTGATTTTTTCACACTAATACAAGTGCAAAAGTGGTTTCCTGCACCAACACAAGTGCGAAAAGTGGTTTGTCAACACTAACACAAGTGCGAAAAGTGGTTTTTCAACACTATCACAAGTGCAAAAAGTGTTTTTTCCACACTAATACAAGTGCAAAAGTGGTTTCCTGCACCAACACAAGTGCGAAAAGTGGTTTTTCAACACTATCACAAGTGCAAAAAGTGTTTTTTCCACACTAATACAAGTGCAAAAGTGGTTTCCTGCACCAACACAAGTGCGAAAAGTGGTTTTTCAACACTAACACAAGTGCGAAAAGTGGTTTTTCAACACTAACACAAGTGCGAAAAGTGGTTTTTCAACACTAACACAAGTGCGAAAAGTGTTTTTTCCACACTAATACAAGTGCAAAAGTGGTTTCCTGCACCAACACAAGTGCGAAAAGTGGTTTTTCAACACTAACACAAGTGCGAAAAGTGGTTTTTCAACACTAACACAAGTGCGAAAAGTGATTTTTCCACACTAATACAAGTGCAAAAGTGGTTTCCTGCACCAACACAAGTGCGAAAAGTGGTTTGTCAACACTAACACAAGTGCGAAAAGTGCTTTTTCAACACTATCACATGTGCAAAAAGTGTTTTTTCCACACTAATACAAGTGCAAAAGTGGTTTCCTGCACCAACACAAGTGCGAAAAGTGGTTTTTCAACACTATCACAAGTGCAAAAAGTGTTTTTTCCACACTAATACAAGTGCAAAAGTGGTTTCCTGCACCAACACAAGTGCGAAACGTGGTTTTTCAACACTATCACAAGTGCAAAAAGTGTTTTTTCCACACTAATACAAGTGCAAAAGTGGTTTCCTGCACCAACACAAGTGCGAAAAGTGGTTTTTCAACACTAACACAAGTGCGAAAAGTGGTTTTTCAACACTATCACAAGTGCGAAAAGTGATTTTTCCACACTAATACAAGTGCAAAAGTGGTTTCCTGCACCAACACAAGTGCGAAAAGTGGTTTGTCAACACTAACACAAGTGCGAAAAGTGGTTTTTCAACACTATCACAAGTGCAAAAAGTGTTTTTTCCACACTAATACAAGTGCAAAAGTGGTTTCCTGCACCAACACAAGTGCGAAAAGTGGTTTTTCAACACTATCACAAGTGCAAAAAGTGTTTTTTCCACACTAATACAAGTGCAAAAGTGGTTTCCTGCACCAACACAAGTGCGAAAAGTGGTTTTTCAACACTAACACAAGTGCGAAAAGTGGTTTTTCAACACTAACACAAGTGCGAAAAGTGGTTTTTCAACACTAACACAAGTGCGAAAAGTGTTTTTTCCACACTAATACAAGTGCAAAAGTGGTTTCCTGCACCAACACAAGTGCGAAAAGTGGTTTTTCAACACTATCACAAGTGCAAAAAGTGTTTTTTCCACACTAATACAAGTGCAAAAGTGGTTTCCTGCACCAACACAAGTGCGAAAAGTGGTTTTCAACACTAAAACAAGTGCGAAATGTGGTTTTTCAACACTAACACAAGTGCGAAAAGTGTTTTATCCACACTAATACAAGTGCAAAAGTGTTTTCCTGCACCAACACAAGTGCGAAAAGTGGTTTTTCAACACTAACACAAGTGCGAAAAGTGGTTTTTCAACACTAACACAAGTGCGAAAAGTGGTTTTTCCACACTAATACAAGTGCGAAAAGTGGTTTTTCAACACTAACACAAGTGCGAAAAGTGTTTTTTTCCACACTAATACAAGTGCGAAAAGTGGTTTTTCAACACTAACACAAGTGCGAAAAGTGGTTTTTCCACACTAATACAAGTGCAAAAGTGGTTTCCTGCACCAACACAAGTGCGAAAAGTGGTTTTTCAACACTAACACAAGTGCGAAAAGTGGTTTTTCAAAACTATCACAAGTGCAAAAAGTGTTTTTTCCACACTAATACAAGTGCAAAAGTGGTTTCCTGCACCAACACAAGTGCGAAAAGTGGTTTTTCAACACTAACACAAGTGCGAAAAGTGGTTTTTCAACACTAACACAAGTGCGAAAAGTGTTTTTTCCACACTAATACAAGTGCAAAAGTGGTTTCCTGCACCAACACAAGTGCGAAAAGTGGTTTTTCAACACTAACACAAGTGCGAAAAGTGGTTTTTCAACACTAACACAAGTGCGAAAAGTGGTTTTTCCACACTAATAAAAGTGCAAAAGTGGTTTCCTGCACCAACACAAGTGCGAAAAGTGGTTTTTCAACACTATCACAAGTGCAAAAAGTGTTTTTTCCACACTAATACAAGTGCAAAAGTGGTTTCCTGCACCAACACAAGTGCGAAAAGTGGTTTTTCAACACTATCACAAGTGCAAAAAGTGTTTTTTCCACACTAATACAAGTGCAAAAGTGGTTTCCTGCACCAACACAAGTGCGAAAAGTGGTTTTTCAACACTAACACAAGTGCAAAAAGTGTTTTTTCCACACTAATACAAGTGCAAAAGTGGTTTCCTGCACCAACACAAGTGCAAAAAGTGGTTTTTCAACACTAACACAAGTGCGAAAAGTGGTTTTTCAACACTAACACAAGTGCGAAAAGTGATTTTTCCACACTAATACAAGTGCAAAAGTGGTTTCCTGCACCAACACAAGTGCGAAAAGTGGTTTGTCAACACTAACACAAGTGCGAAAAGTGGTTTTTCAACACTATCACAAGTGCAAAAAGTGTTTTTTCCACACTAATACAAGTGCAAAAGTGGTTTCCTGCACCAACACAAGTGCGAAAAGTGGTTTTTCAACACTATCACAAGTGCAAAAAGTGTTTTTTCCACACTAATACAAGTGCAAAAGTGGTTTCCTGCACCAACACAAGTGCGAAAAGTGGTTTTTCAACACTAACACAAGTGCGAAAAGTGGTTTTTCAACACTAACACAAGTGCGAAAAGTGGTTTTTCAACACTAACACAAGTGCGAAAAGTGTTTTTTCCACACTAATACAAGTGCAAAAGTGGTTTCCTGCACCAACACAAGTGCGAAAAGTGGTTTTTCAACACTAACACAAGTGCGAAAAGTGGTTTTTCAACACTAACACAAGTGCGAAAAGTGATTTTTCCACACTAATACAAGTGCAAAAGTGGTTTCCTGCACCAACACAAGTGCGAAAAGTGGTTTGTCAACACTAACACAAGTGCGAAAAGTGGTTTTTCAACACTATCACAAGTGCAAAAAGTGTTTTTTCCACACTAATACAAGTGCAAAAGTGGTTTCCTGCACCAACACAAGTGCGAAAAGTGGTTTTTCAACACTAACACAAGTGCGAAAAGTGGTTTTTCAACACTATCACAAGTGCGAAAAGTGATTTTTCCACACTAATACAAGTGCAAAAGTGGTTTCCTGCACCAACACAAGTGCGAAAGGTGGTTTTTCAACACTAACACAAGTGCGAAAAGTGGTTTTTCAACACTAACACAAGTGCGAAAAGTGGTTTTTCAACACTAACACAAGTGCGAAAAGTGTTTTTTCCACACTAATACAAGTGCAAAAGTGGTTTCCTGCACCAACACAAGTGCGAAAAGTGGTTTTTCAACACTATCACAAGTGCAAAAAGTGTTTTTTCCACACTAATACAAGTGCAAAAGTGGTTTCCTGCACCAACACAAGTGCGAAAGGTGGTTTTTCAACACTAACACAAGTGCGAAAAGTGGTTTTTCAACACTAACACAAGTGCGAAAAGTGGTTTTTCAACACTAACACAAGTGCGAAAAGTGTTTTTTCCACACTAATACAAGTGCAAAAGTGGTTTCCTGCACCAACACAAGTGCGAAAAGTGGTTTTTCAACACTATCACAAGTGCAAAAAGTGTTTTTTCCACACTAATACAAGTGCAAAAGTGGTTTCCTGCACCAACACAAGTGCGAAAAGTGGTTTTTCAACACTAAAACAAGTGCGAAATGTGGTTTTTCAACACTAACACAAGTGCGAAAAGTGTTTTATCCACACTAATACAAGTGCAAAAGTGGTTTCCTGCACCAACACAAGTGCGAAAAGTGGTTTTTCAACACTAACACAAGTGCGAAAAGTGGTTTTTCAACACTAACACAAGTGCGAAAAGTGGTTTTTCCACACTAATACAAGTGCGAAAAGTGGTTTTTCAACACTAACACAAGTGCGAAAAGTGTTTTTTCCACACTAATACAAGTGCGAAAAGTGGTTTTTCAACACTAACACAAGTGCGAAAAGTGGTTTTGCCACACTAATACAAGTGCAAAAGTGGTTTCCTGCACCAACACAAGTGCGAAAAGTGGTTTTTCAACACTAACACAAGTGCGAAAAGTGGTTTTTCAAAACTATCACAAGTGCAAAAAGTGTTTTTTCCACACTAATACAAGTGCAAAAGTGGTTTCCTGCACCAACACAAGTGCGAAAAGTGGTTTTTCAACACTAACACAAGTGCGAAAAGTGGTTTTTCAACACTAACACAAGTGCGAAAAGTGTTTTTTCCACACTAATACAAGTGCAAAAGTGGTTTCCTGCACCAACACAAGTGCGAAAAGTGGTTTTTCAACACTAACACAAGTGCGAAAAGTGGTTTTTCAACACTAACACAAGTGCGAAAAGTGATTTTTCCACACTAATACAAGTGCAAAAGTGGTTTCCTGCACCAACACAAGTGCGAAAAGTGGTTTGTCAACACTAACACAAGTGCGAAAAGTGGTTTTTCAACACTAACACATGTGCAAAAAGTGTTTTTTCCACACTAATACAAGTGCAAAAGTGGTTTCCTGCACCAACACAAGTGCGAAAAGTGGTTTTTTCAACACTATCACAAGTGCAAAAAGTGTTTTTTCCACACTAATACAAGTGCAAAAGTGGTTTCCTGCACCAACACAAGTGCTAAAAGTGGTTTTTCAACACTAACACAAGTGCGAAAAGTGGTTTTTCAACACTAACACAAGTGCGAAAAGTGGTTTTTCAACACTATCACAAGTGCAAAAAGTGTTTTTTCCACACTAATACAAGTGCAAAAGTGGTTTCCTGCACCAACACAAGTGCGAAAAGTGGTTTTTCAACACTATCACAAGTGCAAAAAGTGTTTTTTCCACACTAATACAAGTGCAAAAGTGGTTTCCTACACCAACACAAGTGCGAAAAGTGGTTTTTCAACACTAACACAAGTGCGAAAAGTGTTTTTTCCACACTAATACAAGTGCAAAAGTGGTTTCCTGCACCAACACAAGTGCGAAAAGTGGTTTTTCAACACTATCACAAGTGCAAAAAGTGTTTTTTCCACACTAATACAAGTGCAAAAGTGGTTTCCTGCACCAACACAAGTGCGAAAAGTGGTTTTTCAACACTAAAACAAGTGCGAAATGTGGTTTTTCAACACTAACACAAGTGCGAAAAGTGTTTTATCCACACTAATACAAGTGCAAAAGTGGTTTCCTGCACCAACACAAGTGCGAAAAGTGGTTTTTCAACACTAACACAAGTGCGAAAAGTGGTTTTTCAACACTAACACAAGTGCGAAAAGTGGTTTTTCCACACTAATACAAGTGCGAAAAGTGGTTTTTCAACACTAACACAAGTGCGAAAAGTGTTTTTTCCACACTAATACAAGTGCGAAAAGTGGTTTTTCAACACTAACACAAGTGCGAAAAGTGGTTTTTCCACACTAATACAAGTGCAAAAGTGGTTTCCTGCACCAACACAAGTGCGAAAAGTGGTTTTTCAACACTAACACAAGTGCGAAAAGTGGTTTTTCAAAACTATCACAAGTGCAAAAAGTGTTTTTTCCACACTAATACAAGTGCAAAAGTGGTTTCCTGCACCAACACAAGTGCGAAAAGTGGTTTTTCAACACTAACACAAGTGCGAAAAGTGGTTTTTCAACACTAACACAAGTGCGAAAAGTGTTTTTTCCACACTAATACAAGTGCAAAAGTGGTTTCCTGCACCAACACAAGTGCGAAAAGTGGTTTTTCAACACTAACACAAGTGCGAAAAGTGGTTTTTCAACACTAACACAAGTGTGAAAAGTGATTTTTCCACACTAATACAAGTGCAAAAGTGGTTTCCTGCACCAACACAAGTGCGAAAAGTGGTTTGTCAACACTAACACAAGTGCAAAAAGTGGTTTTTCAACACTAACACATGTGCAAAAAGTGTTTTTTCCACACTAATACAAGTGCAAAAGTGGTTTCCTGCACCAACACAAGTGCGAAAAGTGGTTTTTTCAACACTATCACAAGTGCAAAAAGTGTTTTTTCCACACTAATACAAGTGCAAAAGTGGTTTCCTGCACCAACACAAGTGCTAAAAGTGGTTTTTCAACACTAACACAAGTGCGAAAAGTGGTTTTTCAACACTAACACAAGTGCGAAAAGTGGTTTTTCAACACTATCACAAGTGCAAAAAGTGTTTTTTCCACACTAATACAAGTGCAAAAGTGGTTTCCTGCACCAACACAAGTGCGAAAAGTGGTTTTTCAACACTATCACAAGTGCAAAAAGTGTTTTTTCCACACTAATACAAGTGCAAAAGTGGTTTCCTGCACCAACACAAGTGCGAAAAGTGGTTTTTCAACACTAACACAAGTGCGAAAAGTGGTTTTTCAACACTAACACAAGTGCGAAAAGTGGTTTTTCAACACTAACACAAGTGCGAAAAGTGTTTTTTCCACACTAATAAAAGTGCAAAAGTGGTTTCCTGCACCAACACAAGTGCGAAAAGTGGTTTTTCAACACTATCACAAGTGCAAAAAGTGTTTTTTCCACACTAATACAAGTGCAAAAGTGGTTTCCTGCACCAACACAAGTGCGAAAAGTGGTTTTTCAACACTAAAACAAGTGCGAAATGTGGTTTTTCAACACTAACACAAGTGCGAAAAGTGTTTTATCCACACTAATACAAGTGCAAAAGTGGTTTCCTGCACCAACACAAGTGCGAAAAGTGGTTTTTCAACACTAACACAAGTGCGAAAAGTGGTTTTTCAACACTAACACAAGTGCGAAAAGTGGTTTTTCAACACTAACACAAGTGCGAAAAGTGTTTTTTCCACACTAATACAAGTGCAAAAGTGGTTTCCTGCACCAACACAAGTGCGAAAAGTGGTTTTTCAACACTATCACAAGTGCAAAAAGTGTTTTTTCCACACTAATACAAGTGCAAAAGTGGTTTCCTGCACCAACACAAGTGCGAAAAGTGGTTTTTCAACACTAACACAAGTGCGAAAAGTGGTTTTTCAACACTAACACAAGTGCGAAAAGTGATTTTTCCACACTAATACAAGTGCAAAAGTGGTTTCCTGCACCAACACAAGTGCGAAAAGTGGTTTGTCAACACTAACACAAGTGCGAAAGTGGTTTTTCAACACTATCACAAGTGCAAAAAGTGTTTTTTCCACACTAATACAAGTGCAAAAGTGGTTTCCTGCACCAACACAAGTGCGAAAAGTGGTTTTTCAACACTATCACAAGTGCAAAAAGTGTTTTTTCCACACTAATACAAGTGCAAAAGTGGTTTCCTGCACCAACACAAGTGCGAAAAGTGGTTTTTCAACACTATCACAAGTGCAAAAAGTGTTTTTTCCACACTAATACAAGTGCAAAAGTGGTTTCCTGCACCAACACAAGTGCGAAAAGTGGTTTTTCAACACTAACACAAGTGCGAAAAGTGGTTTTTCAACACTAACACAAGTGCGAAAAGTGATTTTTCCACACTAATACAAGTGCAAAAGTGGTTTCCTGCACCAACACAAGTGCGAAAAGTGGTTTGTCAACACTAACACAAGTGCGAAAAGTGGTTTTTCAACACTATCACAAGTGCAAAAAGTGTTTTTTCCACACTAATACAAGTGCAAAAGTGGTTTCCTGCACCAACACAAGTGCGAAAAGTGGTTTTTCAACACTATCACAAGTGCAAAAAGTGTTTTTTCCACACTAATACAAGTGCAAAAGTGGTTTCCTGCACCAACACAAGTGCGAAAAGTGGTTTTTCAACACTAACACAAGTGCGAAAAGTGGTTTTTCAACACTAACACAAGTGCGAAAAGTGGTTTTTCAACACTAACACAAGTGCGAAAAGTGTTTTTTCCACACTAATACAAGTGCAAAAGTGGTTTCCTGCACCAACACAAGTGCGAAAAGTGGTTTTTCAACACTAACACAAGTGCGAAAAGTGGTTTTTCAACACTAACACAAGTGCGAAAAGTGATTTTTCCACACTAATACAAGTGCAAAAGTGGTTTCCTGCACCAACACAAGTGCGAAAAGTGGTTTGTCAACACTAACACAAGTGCGAAAAGTGCTTTTTCAACACTATCACATGTGCAAAAAGTGTTTTTTCCACACTAATACAAGTGCAAAAGTGGTTTCCTGCACCAACACAAGTGCGAAAAGTGGTTTTTCAACACTATCACAAGTGCAAAAAGTGTTTTTTCCACACTAATACAAGTGCAAAAGTGGTTTCCTGCACCAACACAAGTGCGAAACGTGGTTTTTCAACACTATCACAAGTGCAAAAAGTGTTTTTTCCACACTAATACAAGTGCAAAAGTGGTTTCCTGCACCAACACAAGTGCGAAAAGTGGTTTTTCAACACTAACACAAGTGCGAAAAGTGGTTTTTCAACACTATCACAAGTGCGAAAAGTGATTTTTCCACACTAATACAAGTGCAAAAGTGGTTTCCTGCACCAACACAAGTGCGAAAAGTGGTTTGTCAACACTAACACAAGTGCGAAAAGTGGTTTTTCAACACTATCACAAGTGCAAAAAGTGTTTTTTCCACACTAATACAAGTGCAAAAGTGGTTTCCTGCACCAACACAAGTGCGAAAAGTGGTTTTTCAACACTATCACAAGTGCAAAAAGTGTTTTTTCCACACTAATACAAGTGCAAAAGTGGTTTCCTGCACCAACACAAGTGCGAAAAGTGGTTTTTCAACACTAACACAAATGCGAAAAGTGGTTTTTCAACACTAACACAAGTGCGAAAAGTGGTTTTTCAACTCTAACACAAGTGCGAAAAGTGTTTTTTCCACACTAATACAAGTGCAAAAGTGGTTTCCTGCACCAACACAAGTGCGAAAAGTGGTTTTTCAACACTATCACAAGTGCAAAAAGTGTTTTTTCCACACTAATACAAGTGCAAAAGTGGTTTCCTGCACCAACACAAGTGCGAAAAGTGGTTTTCAACACTAAAACAAGTGCGAAATGTGGTTTTTCAACACTAACACAAGTGCGAAAAGTGTTTTATCCACACTAATACAAGTGCAAAAGTGGTTTCCTGCACCAACACAAGTGCGAAAAGTGGTTTTTCAACACTAACACAAGTGCGAAAAGTGGTTTTTCAACACTAACACAAGTGCGAAAAGTGGTTTTTCCACACTAATACAAGTGCGAAAAGTGGTTTTTCAACACTAACACAAGTGCGAAAAGTGTTTTTTCCACACTAATACAAGTGCGAAAAGTGGTTTTTCAACACTAACACAAGTGCGAAAAGTGGTTTTTCCACACTAATACAAGTGCAAAAGTGGTTTCCTGCACCAACACAAGTGCGAAAAGTGGTTTTTCAACACTAACACAAGTGCGAAAAGTGGTTTTTCAAAACTATCACAAGTGCAAAAAGTGTTTTTTCCACACTAATACAAGTGCAAAAGTGGTTTCCTGCACCAACACAAGTGCGAAAAGTGGTTTTTCAACACTAACACAAGTGCGAAAAGTGGTTTTTCAACACTAACACAAGTGCGAAAAGTGTTTTTTCCACACTAATACAAGTGCAAAAGTGGTTTCCTGCACCAACACAAGTGCGAAAAGTGGTTTTTCAACACTAACACAAGTGCGAAAAGTGGTTTTTCAACACTAACACAAGTGCGAAAAGTGGTTTTTCCACACTAATAAAAGTGCAAAAGTGGTTTCCTGCACCAACACAAGTGCGAAAAGTGGTTTTTCAACACTATCACAAGTGCAAAAAGTGTTTTTTCCACACTAATACAAGTGCAAAAGTGGTTTCCTGCACCAACACACGTGCGAAAAGTGGTTTTTCAACACTATCACAAGTGCAAAAAGTGTTTTTTCCACACTAATACAAGTGCAAAAGTGGTTTCCTGCACCAACACAAGTGCGAAAAGTGGTTTTTCAACACTAACACAAGTGCAAAAAGTGTTTTTTCCACACTAATACAAGTGCAAAAGTGGTTTCCTGCACCAACACAAGTGCAAAAAGTGGTTTTTCAACACTAACACAAGTGCGAAAAGTGGTTTTTCAACACTAACACAAGTGCGAAAAGTGATTTTTCCACACTAATACAAGTGCAAAAGTGGTTTCCTGCACCAACACAAGTGCGAAAAGTGGTTTGTCAACACTAACACAAGTGCGAAAAGTGGTTTTTCAACACTATCACAAGTGCAAAAAGTGTTTTTTCCACACTAATACAAGTGCAAAAGTGGTTTCCTGCACCAACACAAGTGCGAAAAGTGGTTTTTCAACACTATCACAAGTGCAAAAAGTGTTTTTTCCACACTAATACAAGTGCAAAAGTGGTTTCCTGCACCAACACAAGTGCGAAAAGTGGTTTTTCAACACTAACACAAGTGCGAAAAGTGGTTTTTCAACACTAACACAAGTGCGAAAAGTGGTTTTTCAACACTAACACAAGTGCGAAAAGTGTTTTTTCCACACTAATACAAGTGCAAAAGTGGTTTCCTGCACCAACACAAGTGCGAAAAGTGGTTTTTCAACACTAACACAAGTGCGAAAAGTGGTTTTTCAACACTAACACAAGTGCGAAAAGTGATTTTTCCACACTAATACAAGTGCAAAAGTGGTTTCCTGCACCAACACAAGTGCGAAAAGTGGTTTGTCAACACTAACACAAGTGCGAAAAGTGGTTTTTCAACACTATCACATGTGCAAAAAGTGTTTTTTCCACACTAATACAAGTGCAAAAGTGGTTTCCTGCACCAACACAAGTGCGAAAAGTGGTTTTTCAACACTATCACAAGTGCAAAAAGTGTTTTTTCCACACTAATACAAGTGCAAAAGTGGTTTCCTGCACCAACACAAGTGCGAAACGTGGTTTTTCAACACTATCACAAGTGCAAAAAGTGTTTTTTCCACACTAATACAAGTGCAAAAGTGGTTTCCTGCACCAACACAAGTGCGAAAAGTGGTTTTTCAACACTAACACAAGTGCGAAAAGTGGTTTTTCAACACTATCACAAGTGCGAAAAGTGATTTTTCCACACTAATACAAGTGCAAAAGTGGTTTCCTGCACCAACACAAGTGCGAAAAGTGGTTTGTCAACACTAACACAAGTGCGAAAAGTGGTTTTTCAACACTATCACAAGTGCAAAAAGTGTTTTTTCCACACTAATACAAGTGCAAAAGTGGTTTCCTGCACCAACACAAGTGCGAAAAGTGGTTTTTCAACACTATCACAAGTGCAAAAAGTGTTTTTTCCACACTAATACAAGTGCAAAAGTGGTTTCCTGCACCAACACAAGTGCGAAAAGTGGTTTTTCAACACTAACACAAGTGCGAAAAGTGGTTTTTCAACACTAACACAAGTGCGAAAAGTGGTTTTTCAACACTAACACAAGTGCGAAAAGTGTTTTTTCCACACTAATACAAGTGCAAAAGTGGTTTCCTGCACCAACACAAGTGCGAAAAGTGGTTTTTCAACACTATCACAAGTGCAAAAAGTGTTTTTTCCACACTAATACAAGTGCAAAAGTGGTTTCCTGCACCAACACAAGTGCGAAAAGTGGTTTTTCAACACTAAAACAAGTGCGAAATGTGGTTTTTCAACACTAACACAAGTGCGAAAAGTGTTTTATCCACACTAATACAAGTGCAAAAGTGGTTTCCTGCACCAACACAAGTGCGAAAAGTGGTTTTTCAACACTAACACAAGTGCGAAAAGTGGTTTTTCAACACTAACACAAATGCGAAAAGTGGTTTTTCAACACTAACACAAGTGCGAAAAGTGTTTTTTCCACACTAATACAAGTGCAAAAGTGGTTTCCTGCACCAACACAAGTGCGAAAAGTGGTTTTTCAACACTATCACAAGTGCAAAAATGTTTTTTCCACACTAATACAAGTGCAAAAGTGGTTTCCTGCACCAACACAAGTGCGAAAAGTGGTTTTTCAACACTAACACAAGTGCGAAAAGTGGTTTTTCAACACTAACACAAGTGCAAAAAGTGATTTTTCCACACTAATACAAGTGCAAAAGTGGTTTCCTGCACCAACACAAGTGCGAAAAGTGGTTTGTCAACACTAACACAAGTGCGAAAGTGGTTTTTCAACACTATCACAAGTGCAAAAAGTGTTTTTTCCACACTAATACAAGTGCAAAAGTGGTTTCCTGCACCAACACAAGTGCGAAAAGTGGTTTTTCAACACTATCACAAGTGCAAAAAGTGTTTTTTCCACACTAATACAAGTGCAAAAGTGGTTTCCTGCACCAACACAAGTGCGAAAAGTGGTTTTTCAACACTATCACAAGTGCAAAAAGTGTTTTTTCCACACTAATACAAGTGCAAAAGTGGTTTCCTGCACCAACACAAGTGCGAAAAGTGGTTTTTCAACACTAACACAAGTGCGAAAAGTGGTTTTTCAACACTAACACAAGTGCGAAAAGTGATTTTTCCACACTAATACAAGTGCAAAAGTGGTTTCCTGCACCAACACAAGTGCGAAAAGTGGTTTGTCAACACTAACACAAGTGCGAAAAGTGGTTTTTCAACACTATCACAAGTGCAAAAAGTGTTTTTTACACACTAATACAAGTGCAAAAGTGGTTTCCTGCACCAACACAAGTGCGAAAAGTGGTTTTCAACACTATCACAAGTGCAAAAAGTGTTTTTTCCACACTAATACAAGTGCAAAAGTGGTTTCCTGCACCAACACAAGTGCGAAAAGTGGTTTTTCAACACTAACACAAGTGCGAAAAGTGGTTTTTCAACACTAACACAAGTGCGAAAAGTGGTTTTTCAACACTAACACAAGTGCGAAAAGTGTTTTTTCCACACTAATACAAGTGCAAAAGTGGTTTCCTGCACCAACACAAGTGCGAAAAGTGGTTTTTCAACACTAACACAAGTGCGAAAAGTGGTTTTTCAACACTAACACAAGTGCGAAAAGTGATTTTTCCACACTAATACAAGTGCAAAAGTGGTTTCCTGCACCAACACAAGTGCGAAAAGTGGTTTGTCAACACTAACACAAGTGCGAAAAGTGGTTTTTCAACACTATCACATGTGCAAAAAGTGTTTTTTCCACACTAATACAAGTGCAAAAGTGGTTTCCTGCACCAACACAAGTGCGAAAAGTGGTTTTTCAACACTATCACAAGTGCAAAAAGTGTATTTTCCACACTAATACAAGTGCAAAAGAGGTTTCCTGCACCAACACAAGTGCGAAACGTGGTTTTTCAACACTATCACAAGTGCAAAAAGTGTTTTTTCCACACTAATACAAGTGCAAAAGTGGTTTCCTGCACCAACACAAGTGCGAAAAGTGGTTTTTCAACACTAACACAAGTGCGAAAAGTGGTTTTTCAACACTATCACAAGTGCGAAAAGTGATTTTTCCACACTAATACAAGTGCAAAAGTGGTTTCCTGCACCAACACAAGTGCGAAAAGTGGTTTGTCAACACTAACACAAGTGCGAAAAGTGGTTTTTCAACACTATCACAAGTGCAAAAAGTGTTTTTTCCACACTAATACAAGTGCAAAAGTGGTTTCCTGCACCAACACAAGTGCGAAAAGTGGTTTTTCAACACTATCACAAGTGCAAAAAGTGTTTTTTCCACACTAATACAAGTGCAAAAGTGGTTTCCTGCACCAACACAAGTGCGAAAGGTGGTTTTTCAACACTAACACAAGTGCGAAAAGTGGTTTTTCAACACTAACACAAGTGCGAAAAGTGGTTTTTCAACACTAACACAAGTGCGAAAAGTGTTTTTTCCACACTAATACAAGTGCAAAAGTGGTTTCCTGCACCAACACAAGTGCGAAAAGTGGTTTTTCAACACTATCACAAGTGCAAAAAGTGTTTTTTCCACACTAATACAAGTGCAAAAGTGGTTTCCTGCACCAACACAAGTGCGAAAAGTGGTTTTTCAACACTAAAACAAGTGCGAAATGTGGTTTTTCAACACTAACACAAGTGCGAAAAGTGTTTTATCCACACTAATACAAGTGCAAAAGTGGTTTCCTGCACCAACACAAGTGCGAAAAGTGGTTTTTCAACACTAACACAAGTGCGAAAAGTGGTTTTTCAACACTAACACAAGTGCGAAAAGTGGTTTTTCAACACTAACACAAGTGCGAAAAGTGTTTTTTCCACACTAATACAAGTGCAAAAGTGGTTTCCTGCACCAACACAAGTGCGAAAAGTGGTTTTTCAACACTATCACAAGTGCAAAAAGTGTTTTTTCCACACTAATACAAGTGCAAAAGTGGTTTCCTGCACCAACACAAGTGCGAAAAGTGGTTTTTCAACACTAACACAAGTGCGAAAAGTGGTTTTTCAACACTAACACAAGTGCGAAAAGTGATTTTTCCACACTAATACAAGTGCAAAAGTGGTTTCCTGCACCAACACAAGTGCGAAAAGTGGTTTGTCAACACTAACACAAGTGCGAAAAGTGGTTTTTCAACACTATCACAAGTGCAAAAAGTGTTTTTTACACACTAATACAAGTGCAAAAGTGGTTTCCTGCACCAACACAAGTGCGAAAAGTGGTTTTCAACACTATCACAAGTGCAAAAAGTGTTTTTTCCACACTAATACAAGTGCAAAAGTGGTTTCCTGCACCAACACAAGTGCGAAAAGTGGTTTTTCAACACTAACACAAGTGCGAAAAGTGGTTTTTCAACACTAACACAAGTGCGAAAAGTGGTTTTTCAACACTAACACAAGTGCGAAAAGTGTTTTTTCCACACTAATACAAGTGCAAAAGTGGTTTCCTGCACCAACACAAGTGCGAAAAGTGGTTTTTCAACACTAACACAAGTGCGAAAAGTGGTTTTTCAACACTAACACAAGTGCGAAAAGTGATTTTTCCACACTAATACAAGTGCAAAAGTGGTTTCCTGCACCAACACAAGTGCGAAAAGTGGTTTGTCAACACTAACACAAGTGCGAAAAGTGGTTTTTCAACACTATCACATGTGCAAAAAGTGTTTTTTCCACACTAATACAAGTGCAAAAGTGGTTTCCTGCACCAACACAAGTGCGAAAAGTGGTTTTTCAACACTATCACAAGTGCAAAAAGTGTTTTTTCCACACTAATACAAGTGCAAAAGAGGTTTCCTGCACCAACACAAGTGCGAAACGTGGTTTTTCAACACTATCACAAGTGCAAAAAGTGTTTTTTCCACACTAATACAAGTGCAAAAGTGGTTTCCTGCACCAACACAAGTGCGAAAAGTGGTTTTTCAACACTAACACAAGTGCGAAAAGTGGTTTTTCAACACTATCACAAGTGCGAAAAGTGATTTTTCCACACTAATACAAGTGCAAAAGTGGTTTCCTGCACCAACACAAGTGCGAAAAGTGGTTTGTCAACACTAACACAAGTGCGAAAAGTGGTTTTTCAACACTATCACAAGTGCAAAAAGTGTTTTTTCCACACTAATACAAGTGCAAAAGTGGTTTCCTGCACCAACACAAGTGCGAAAAGTGGTTTTTCAACACTATCACAAGTGCAAAAAGTGTTTTTTCCACACTAATACAAGTGCAAAAGTGGTTTCCTGCACCAACACAAGTGCGAAAGGTGGTTTTTCAACACTAACACAAGTGCGAAAAGTGGTTTTTCAACACTAACACAAGTGCGAAAAGTGGTTTTTCAACACTAACACAAGTGCGAAAAGTGTTTTTTCCACACTAATACAAGTGCAAAAGTGGTTTCCTGCACCAACACAAGTGCGAAAAGTGGTTTTTCAACACTAACACAAGTGCGAAAAGTGGTTTTTCAACACTAACACAAGTGCGAAAAGTGATTTTTCCACACTAATACAAGTGCAAAAGTGGTTTCCTGCACCAACACAAGTGCGAAAAGTGGTTTTTCAACACTATCACAAGTGCAAAAAGTGTTTTTTCCACACTAATACAAGTGCAAAAGTGGTTTCCTGCACCAACACAAGTGCGAAAAGTGGTTTTTCAACACTATCACAAGTGCAAAAAGTGTTTTTTCCACACTAATACAAGTGCAAAAGTGGTTTCCTGCACCAACACAAGTGCGAAAAGTGGTTTTTCAACACTAACACAAGTGCGAAAAGTGGTTTTTCAACACTAACACAAGTGCGAAAAGTGATTTTTCCACACTAATACAAGTGCAAAAGTGGTTTCCTGCACCAACACAAGTGCGAAAAGTGGTTTGTCAACACTAACACAAGTGCGAAAAGTGGTTTTTCAACACTATCACAAGTGCAAAAAGTGTTTTTTACACACTAATACAAGTGCAAAAGTGGTTTCCTGCACCAACACAAGTGCGAAAAGTGGTTTTCAACACTATCACAAGTGCAAAAAGTGTTTTTTCCACACTAATACAAGTGCAAAAGTGGTTTCCTGCACCAACACAAGTGCGAAAAGTGGTTTTTCAACACTAACACAAGTGCGAAAAGTGGTTTTTCAACACTAACACAAGTGCGAAAAGTGGTTTTTCAACACTAACACAAGTGCGAAAAGTGTTTTTTCCACACTAATACAAGTGCAAAAGTGGTTTCCTGCACCAACACAAGTGCGAAAAGTGGTTTTTCAACACTAACACAAGTGCGAAAAGTGGTTTTTCAACACTAACACAAGTGCGAAAAGTGATTTTTCCACACTAATACAAGTGCAAAAGTGGTTTCCTGCACCAACACAAGTGCGAAAAGTGGTTTGTCAACACTAACACAAGTGCGAAAAGTGGTTTTTCAACACTATCACATGTGCAAAAAGTGTTTTTTCCACACTAATACAAGTGCAAAAGTGGTTTCCTGCACCAACACAAGTGCGAAAAGTGGTTTTTCAACACTATCACAAGTGCAAAAAGTGTTTTTTCCACACTAATACAAGTGCAAAAGAGGTTTCCTGCACCAACACAAGTGCGAAACGTGGTTTTTCAACACTATCACAAGTGCAAAAAGTGTTTTTTCCACACTAATACAAGTGCAAAAGTGGTTTCCTGCACCAACACAAGTGCGAAAAGTGGTTTTTCAACACTAACACAAGTGCGAAAAGTGGTTTTTCAACACTATCACAAGTGCGAAAAGTGATTTTTCCACACTAATACAAGTGCAAAAGTGGTTTCCTGCACCAACACAAGTGCGAAAAGTGGTTTGTCAACACTAACACAAGTGCGAAAAGTGGTTTTTCAACACTATCACAAGTGCAAAAAGTGTTTTTTCCACACTAATACAAGTGCAAAAGTGGTTTCCTGCACCAACACAAGTGCGAAAAGTGGTTTTTCAACACTATCACAAGTGCAAAAAGTGTTTTTTCCACACTAATACAAGTGCAAAAGTGGTTTCCTGCACCAACACAAGTGCGAAAGGTGGTTTTTCAACACTAACACAAGTGCGAAAAGTGGTTTTTCAACACTAACACAAGTGCGAAAAGTGGTTTTTCAACACTAACACAAGTGCGAAAAGTGTTTTTTCCACACTAATACAAGTGCAAAAGTGGTTTCCTGCACCAACACAAGTGCGAAAAGTGGTTTTTCAACACTATCACAAGTGCAAAAAGTGTTTTTTCCACACTAATACAAGTGCAAAAGTGGTTTCCTGCACCAACACAAGTGCGAAAAGTGGTTTTTCAACACTAAAACAAGTGCGAAATGTGGTTTTTCAACACTAACACAAGTGCGAAAAGTGTTTTATCCACACTAATACAAGTGCAAAAGTGGTTTCCTGCACCAACACAAGTGCGAAAAGTGGTTTTTCAACACTAACACAAGTGCGAAAAGTGGTTTTTCAACACTAACACAAGTGCGAAAAGTGGTTTTTCAACACTAACACAAGTGCGAAAAGTGTTTTTTCCACACTAATACAAGTGCAAAAGTGGTTTCCTGCACCAACACAAGTGCGAAAAGTGGTTTTTCAACACTATCACAAGTGCAAAAAGTGTTTTTTCCACACTAATACAAGTGCAAAAGTGGTTTCCTGCACCAACACAAGTGCGAAAAGTGGTTTTTCAACACTAACACAAGTGCGAAAAGTGGTTTTTCAACACTAACACAAGTGCGAAAAGTGATTTTTCCACACTAATACAAGTGCAAAAGTGGTTTCCTGCACCAACACAAGTGCGAAAAGTGGTTTGTCAACACTAACACAAGTGCGAAAGTGGTTTTTCAACACTATCACAAGTGCAAAAAGTGTTTTTTCCACACTAATACAAGTGCAAAAGTGGTTTCCTGCACCAACACAAGTGCGAAAAGTGGTTTTTCAACACTATCACAAGTGCAAAAAGTGTTTTTTCCACACTAATACAAGTGCAAAAGTGGTTTCCTGCACCAACACAAGTGCGAAAAGTGGTTTTTCAACACTATCACAAGTGCAAAAAGTGTTTTTTCCACACTAATACAAGTGCAAAAGTGGTTTTTCAACACTAACACAAGTGCGAAAAGTGATTTTTCCACACTAATACAAGTGCAAAAGTGGTTTCCTGCACCAACACAAGTGCGAAAAGTGGTTTGTCAACACTAACACAAGTGCGAAAAGTGGTTTTTCAACACTATCACATGTGCTAAAAGTGTTTTTTCCACACTAATACAAGTGCAAAAGTGGTTTCCTGCACCAACACAAGTGCGAAAAGTGGTTTTTCAACACTATCACAAGTGCAAAAAGTGTTTTTTCCACACTAATACAAGTGCAAAAGTGGTTTCCTGCACCAACACAAGTGCGAAACGTGGTTTTTCAACACTATCACAAGTGCAAAAAGTGTTTTTTCCACACTAATACAAGTGCAAAAGTGGTTTCCTGCACCAACACAAGTGCGAAAAGTGGTTTTTCAACACTAACACAAGTGCGAAAAGTGGTTTTTCAACACTAACACAAGTGCGAAAAGTGATTTTTCCACACTAATACAAGTGCAAAAGTGGTTTCCTGCACCAACACAAGTGCGAAAAGTGGTTTGTCAACACTAACACAAGTGCGAAAAGTGGTTTTTCAACACTATCACAAGTGCAAAAAGTGTTTTTTACACACTAATACAAGTGCAAAAGTGGTTTCCTGCACCAACACAAGTGCGAAAAGTGGTTTTCAACACTATCACAAGTGCAAAAAGTGTTTTTTCCACACTAATACAAGTGCAAAAGTGGTTTCCTGCACCAACACAAGTGCGAAAAGTGGTTTTTCAACACTAACACAAGTGCGAAAAGTGGTTTTTCAACACTAACACAAGTGCGAAAAGTGGTTTTTCAACACTAACACAAGTGCGAAAAGTGTTTTTTCCACACTAATACAAGTGCAAAAGTGGTTTCCTGCACCAACACAAGTGCGAAAAGTGGTTTTTCAACACTAACACAAGTGCGAAAAGTGGTTTTTCAACACTAACACAAGTGCGAAAAGTGATTTTTCCACACTAATACAAGTGCAAAAGTGGTTTCCTGCACCAACACAAGTGCGAAAAGTGGTTTGTCAACACTAACACAAGTGCGAAAAGTGGTTTTTCAACACTATCACATGTGCAAAAAGTGTTTTTTCCACACTAATACAAGTGCAAAAGTGGTTTCCTGCACCAACACAAGTGCGAAAAGTGGTTTTTCAACACTATCACAAGTGCAAAAAGTGTTTTTTCCACACTAATACAAGTGCAAAAGAGGTTTCCTGCACCAACACAAGTGCGAAACGTGGTTTTTCAACACTATCACAAGTGCAAAAAGTGTTTTTTCCACACTAATACAAGTGCAAAAGTGGTTTCCTGCACCAACACAAGTGCGAAAAGTGGTTTTTCAACACTAACACAAGTGCGAAAAGTGGTTTTTCAACACTATCACAAGTGCGAAAAGTGATTTTTCCACACTAATACAAGTGCAAAAGTGGTTTCCTGCACCAACACAAGTGCGAAAAGTGGTTTGTCAACACTAACACAAGTGCGAAAAGTGGTTTTTCAACACTATCACAAGTGCAAAAAGTGTTTTTTCCACACTAATACAAGTGCAAAAGTGGTTTCCTGCACCAACACAAGTGCGAAAAGTGGTTTTTCAACACTATCACAAGTGCAAAAAGTGTTTTTTCCACACTAATACAAGTGCAAAAGTGGTTTCCTGCACCAACACAAGTGCGAAAGGTGGTTTTTCAACACTAACACAAGTGCGAAAAGTGGTTTTTCAACACTAACACAAGTGCGAAAAGTGGTTTTTCAACACTAACACAAGTGCGAAAAGTGTTTTTTCCACACTAATACAAGTGCAAAAGTGGTTTCCTGCACCAACACAAGTGCGAAAAGTGGTTTTTCAACACTAACACAAGTGCGAAAAGTGGTTTTTCAACACTAACACAAGTGCGAAAAGTGATTTTTCCACACTAATACAAGTGCAAAAGTGGTTTCCTGCACCAACACAAGTGCGAAAAGTGGTTTTTCAACACTATCACAAGTGCAAAAAGTGTTTTTTCCACACTAATACAAGTGCAAAAGTGGTTTCCTGCACCAACACAAGTGCGAAAAGTGGTTTTTCAACACTATCACAAGTGCAAAAAGTGTTTTTTCCACACTAATACAAGTGCAAAAGTGGTTTCCTGCACCAACACAAGTGCGAAAAGTGGTTTTTCAACACTAACACAAGTGCGAAAAGTGGTTTTTCAACACTAACACAAGTGCGAAAAGTGATTTTTCCACACTAATACAAGTGCAAAAGTGGTTTCCTGCACCAACACAAGTGCGAAAAGTGGTTTGTCAACACTAACACAAGTGCGAAAAGTGGTTTTTCAACACTATCACAAGTGCAAAAAGTGTTTTTTACACACTAATACAAGTGCAAAAGTGGTTTCCTGCACCAACACAAGTGCGAAAAGTGGTTTTCAACACTATCACAAGTGCAAAAAGTGTTTTTTCCACACTAATACAAGTGCAAAAGTGGTTTCCTGCACCAACACAAGTGCGAAAAGTGGTTTTTCAACACTAACACAAGTGCGAAAAGTGGTTTTTCAACACTAACACAAGTGCGAAAAGTGGTTTTTCAACACTAACACAAGTGCGAAAAGTGTTTTTTCCACACTAATACAAGTGCAAAAGTGGTTTCCTGCACCAACACAAGTGCGAAAAGTGGTTTTTCAACACTAACACAAGTGCGAAAAGTGGTTTTTCAACACTAACACAAGTGCGAAAAGTGATTTTTCCACACTAATACAAGTGCAAAAGTGGTTTCCTGCACCAACACAAGTGCGAAAAGTGGTTTGTCAACACTAACACAAGTGCGAAAAGTGGTTTTTCAACACTATCACATGTGCAAAAAGTGTTTTTTCCACACTAATACAAGTGCAAAAGTGGTTTCCTGCACCAACACAAGTGCGAAAAGTGGTTTTTCAACACTATCACAAGTGCAAAAAGTGTTTTTTCCACACTAATACAAGTGCAAAAGAGGTTTCCTGCACCAACACAAGTGCGAAACGTGGTTTTTCAACACTATCACAAGTGCAAAAAGTGTTTTTTCCACACTAATACAAGTGCAAAAGTGGTTTCCTGCACCAACACAAGTGCGAAAAGTGGTTTTTCAACACTAACACAAGTGCGAAAAGTGGTTTTTCAACACTATCACAAGTGCGAAAAGTGATTTTTCCACACTAATACAAGTGCAAAAGTGGTTTCCTGCACCAACACAAGTGCGAAAAGTGGTTTGTCAACACTAACACAAGTGCGAAAAGTGGTTTTTCAACACTATCACAAGTGCAAAAAGTGTTTTTTCCACACTAATACAAGTGCAAAAGTGGTTTCCTGCACCAACACAAGTGCGAAAAGTGGTTTTTCAACACTATCACAAGTGCAAAAAGTGTTTTTTCCACACTAATACAAGTGCAAAAGTGGTTTCCTGCACCAACACAAGTGCGAAAGGTGGTTTTTCAACACTAACACAAGTGCGAAAAGTGGTTTTTCAACACTAACACAAGTGCGAAAAGTGGTTTTTCAACACTAACACAAGTGCGAAAAGTGTTTTTTCCACACTAATACAAGTGCAAAAGTGGTTTCCTGCACCAACACAAGTGCGAAAAGTGGTTTTTCAACACTATCACAAGTGCAAAAAGTGTTTTTTCCACACTAATACAAGTGCAAAAGTGGTTTCCTGCACCAACACAAGTGCGAAAAGTGGTTTTTCAACACTAAAACAAGTGCGAAATGTGGTTTTTCAACACTAACACAAGTGCGAAAAGTGTTTTATCCACACTAATACAAGTGCAAAAGTGGTTTCCTGCACCAACACAAGTGCGAAAAGTGGTTTTTCAACACTAACACAAGTGCGAAAAGTGGTTTTTCAACACTAACACAAGTGCGAAAAGTGGTTTTTCAACACTAACACAAGTGCGAAAAGTGTTTTTTCCACACTAATACAAGTGCAAAAGTGGTTTCCTGCACCAACACAAGTGCGAAAAGTGGTTTTTCAACACTATCACAAGTGCAAAAAGTGTTTTTTCCACACTAATACAAGTGCAAAAGTGGTTTCCTGCACCAACACAAGTGCGAAAAGTGGTTTTTCAACACTAACACAAGTGCGAAAAGTGGTTTTTCAACACTAACACAAGTGCGAAAAGTGATTTTTCCACACTAATACAAGTGCAAAAGTGGTTTCCTGCACCAACACAAGTGCGAAAAGTGGTTTGTCAACACTAACACAAGTGCGAAAGTGGTTTTTCAACACTATCACAAGTGCAAAAAGTGTTTTTTCCACACTAATACAAGTGCAAAAGTGGTTTCCTGCACCAACACAAGTGCGAAAAGTGGTTTTTCAACACTATCACAAGTGCAAAAAGTGTTTTTTCCACACTAATACAAGTGCAAAAGTGGTTTCCTGCACCAACACAAGTGCGAAAAGTGGTTTTTCAACACTATCACAAGTGCAAAAAGTGTTTTTTCCACACTAATACAAGTGCAAAAGTGGTTTTTCAACACTAACACAAGTGCGAAAAGTGATTTTTCCACACTAATACAAGTGCAAAAGTGGTTTCCTGCACCAACACAAGTGCGAAAAGTGGTTTGTCAACACTAACACAAGTGCGAAAAGTGGTTTTTCAACACTATCACATGTGCTAAAAGTGTTTTTTCCACACTAATACAAGTGCAAAAGTGGTTTCCTGCACCAACACAAGTGCGAAAAGTGGTTTTTCAACACTATCACAAGTGCAAAAAGTGTTTTTTCCACACTAATACAAGTGCAAAAGTGGTTTCCTGCACCAACACAAGTGCGAAACGTGGTTTTTCAACACTATCACAAGTGCAAAAAGTGTTTTTTCCACACTAATACAAGTGCAAAAGTGGTTTCCTGCACCAACACAAGTGCGAAAAGTGGTTTTTCAACACTAACACAAGTGCGAAAAGTGGTTTTTCAACACTATCACAAGTGCGAAAAGTGATTTTTCCACACTAATACAAGTGCAAAAGTGGTTTCCTGCACCAACACAAGTGCGAAAAGTGGTTTGTCAACACTAACACAAGTGCGAAAAGTGGTTTTTCAACACTATCACAAGTGCAAAAAGTGTTTTTTCCACACTAATACAAGTGCAAAAGTGGTTTCCTGCACCAACACAAGTGCGAAAAGTGGTTTTTCAACACTATCACAAGTGCAAAAAGTGTTTTTTCCACACTAATACAAGTGCAAAAGTGGTTTCCTGCACCAACACAAGTGCGAAAGGTGGTTTTTCAACACTAACACAAGTGCGAAAAGTGGTTTTTCAACACTAACACAAGTGCGAAAAGTGGTTTTTCAACACTAACACAAGTGCGAAAAGTGTTTTTTCCACACTAATACAAGTGCAAAAGTGGTTTCCTGCACCAACACAAGTGCGAAAAGTGGTTTTTCAACACTATCACAAGTGCAAAAAGTGTTTTTTCCACACTAATACAAGTGCAAAAGTGGTTTCCTGCACCAACACAAGTGCGAAAAGTGGTTTTTCAACACTAAAACAAGTGCGAAATGTGGTTTTTCAACACTAACACAAGTGCGAAAAATGTTTTATCCACACTAATACAAGTGCAAAAGTGGTTTCCTGCACCAACACAAGTGCGAAAAGTGGTTTTTCAACACTAACACAAGTGCGAAAAGTGGTTTTTCAACACTAACACAAGTGCGAAAAGTGGTTTTTCCACACTAATACAAGTGCGAAAAGTGGTTTTTCAACACTAACACAAGTGCGAAAAGTGTTTTTTCCACACTAATACAAGTGCGAAAAGTGGTTTTTCAACACTAACACAAGTGCGAAAAGTGGTTTTTCCACACTAATACAAGTGCAAAAGTGGTTTCCTGCACCAACACAAGTGCGAAAAGTGGTTTTTCAACACTAACACAAGTGCGAAAAGTGGTTTTTCAAAACTATCACAAGTGCAAAAAGTGTTTTTTCCACACTAATACAAGTGCAAAAGTGGTTTCCTGCACCAACACAAGTGCGAAAAGTGGTTTTTCAACACTAACACAAGTGCGAAAAGTGGTTTTTCAACACTAACACAAGTGCGAAAAGTGTTTTTTCCACACTAATACAAGTGCAAAAGTGGTTTCCTGCACCAACACAAGTGCGAAAAGTGGTTTTTCAACACTAACACAAGTGCGAAAAGTGGTTTTTCAACACTAACACAAGTGCGAAAAGTGATTTTTCCACACTAATACAAGTGCAAAAGTGGTTTCCTGCACCAACACAAGTGCGAAAAGTGGTTTGTCAACACTAACACAAGTGCGAAAAGTGGTTTTTCAACACTAACACATGTGCAAAAAGTGTTTTTTCCACACTAATACAAGTGCAAAAGTGGTTTCCTGCACCAACACAAGTGCGAAAAGTGGTTTTTTCAACACTATCACAAGTGCAAAAAGTGTTTTTTCCACACTAATACAAGTGCAAAAGTGGTTTCCTGCACCAACACAAGTGCGAAACGTGGTTTTTCAACACTATCACAAGTGCAAAAAGTGTTTTTTCCACACTAATACAAGTGCAAAAGTGGTTTCCTGCACCAACACAAGTGCGAAAAGTGGTTTTTCAACACTAACACAAGTGCGAAAAGTGGTTTTTCAACACTATCACAAGTGCGAAAAGTGATTTTTCCACACTAATACAAGTGCAAAAGTGGTTTCCTGCACCAACACAAGTGCGAAAAGTGGTTTGTCAACACTAACACAAGTGCGAAAAGTGGTTTTTCAACACTATCACAAGTGCAAAAAGTGTTTTTTCCACACTAATACAAGTGCAAAAGTGGTTTCCTGCACCAACACAAGTGCGAAAAGTGGTTTTTCAACACTATCACAAGTGCAAAAAGTGTTTTTTCCACACTAATACAAGTGCAAAAGTGGTTTCCTGCACCAACACAAGTGCGAAAGGTGGTTTTTCAACACTAACACAAGTGCGAAAAGTGGTTTTTCAACACTAACACAAGTGCGAAAAGTGGTTTTTCAACACTAACACAAGTGCGGAAAGTGTTTTTTCCACACTAATACAAGTGCAAAAGTGGTTTCCTGCACCAACACAAGTGCGAAAAGTGGTTTTTCAACACTATCACAAGTGCAAAAAGTGTTTTTTCCACACTAATACAAGTGCAAAAGTGGTTTCCTGCACCAACACAAGTGCGAAAAGTGGTTTTTCAACACTAACACAAGTGCGAAAAGTGGTTTTTCAACACTAACACAAGTGCGAAAAGTGGTTTTTTCCACACTAATACAAGTGTGAAAAGTGGTTTTTCAACACTAACACAAGTGCGAAAAGTGTTTTTTCCACACTAATACAAGTGCGAAAAGTGGTTTTTCAACACTAACACAAGTGCGAAAAGTGGTTTTTCCACACTAATACAAGTGCAAAAGTGGTTTCCTGCACCAACACAAGTGCGAAAAGTGGTTTTTCAACACTAACACAAGTGCGAAAAGTGGTTTTTCAAAACTATCACAAGTGCAAAAAGTGTTTTTTCCACACTAATACAAGTGCAAAAGTGGTTTCCTGCACCAACACAAGTGCGAAAAGTGGTTTTTCAACACTAACACAAGTGCGAAAAGTGGTTTTTCAACACTAACACAAGTGCGAAAAGTGTTTTTTCCACACTAATACAAGTGCAAAAGTGGTTTCCTGCACCAACACAAGTGCGAAAAGTGGTTTTTCAACACTAACACAAGTGCGAAAAGTGGTTTTTCAACACTAATACAAGTGCGAAAAGTGGTTTTTCCACACTAATAAAAGTGCAAAAGTGGTTTCCTGCACCAACACAAGTGCGAAAAGTGGTTTTTCAACACTATCACAAGTGCAAAAAGTGTTTTTTCCACACTAATACAAGTGCAAAAGTGGTTTCCTGCACCAACACAAGTGCGAAAAGTGGTTTTTCAACATTATCACAAGTGCAAAAAGTGTTTTTTCCACACTAATACAAGTGCAAAAGTGGTTTCCTGCACCAACACAAGTGCGAAAAGTCGTTTTTCAACACTAACACAAGTGCAAAAAGTGTTTTTTCCACACTAATACAAGTGCAAAAGTGGTTTCCTGCACCAACACAAGTGCAAAAAGTGGTTTTTCAACACTATCACAAGTGCAAAAAGTGTTTTTTCCACACTAATACAAGTGCAAAAGTGGTTTCCTGCACCAACTCAAGTGCGAAAAGTGGTTTTTCAACACTAACACAAGTGCGAAATGTGGTTTTTAAACACTATCACAAGTGCAAAAAGTGTTTTTTCCACACTAATACAAGTGCAAAAGTGGTTTCCTTCACCAACACAAGTGCTAAAAGTGGTTTTTCAACACTAACACAAGTGCGAAAAGTGGTTTTTCAACACTAACACAAGTGCGAAAAGTGGTTTTTCCACACTAATACAAGTGCAAAAGTGGTTTCCTGCACCAACACAAGTGCGAAAAGTGGTTTTTCAACACTAACACAAGTGCAAAAAGTGTTTTTTCCACACTAATACAAGTGCAAAAGTGGTTTCCTGCACCAACACAAGTGCGAAACGTGGTTTTTCAACACTATCACAAGTGCAAAAAGTGTTTTTTCCACACTAATACAAGTGCAAAAGTGGTTTCCTGCACCAACACAAGTGCGAAAAGTGGTTTGTCAACACTAACACAAGTGCGAAAAGTGGTTTTTCAACACTAACACAAGTGCGAAAAGTGGTTTTTCAACACTATCACAAGTGCGAAAAGTGATTTTTCCACACTAATACAAGTGCAAAAGTGGTTTCCTGCACCAACACAAGTGCGAAAAGTGGTTTGTCAACACTAACACAAGTGCGAAAAGTGGTTTTTCAACACTATCACAAGTGCAAAAAGTGTTTTTTCCACACTAATACAAGTGCAAAAGTGGTTTCCTGCACCAACACAAGTGCGAAAAGTGGTTTTTCAACACTATCACAAGTGCAAAAAGTGTTTTTTCCACACTAATACAAGTGCAAAAGTGGTTTCCTGCACCAACACAAGTGCGAAAGGTGGTTTTTCAACACTAACACAAGTGCGAAAAGTGGTTTTTCAACACTAACACAAGTGCGAAAAGTGGTTTTTCAACACTAACACAAGTGCGGAAAGTGTTTTTTCCACACTAATACAAGTGCAAAAGTGGTTTCCTGCACCAACACAAGTGCGAAAAGTGGTTTTTCAACACTATCACAAGTGCAAAAAGTGTTTTTTCCACACTAATACAAGTGCAAAAGTGGTTTCCTGCACCAACACAAGTGCGAAAAGTGGTTTTTCAACACTAAAACAAGTGCGAAATGTGGTTTTTCAACACTAACACAAGTGCGAAAAGTGTTTTATCCACACTAATACAAGTGCAAAAGTGGTTTCCTGCACCAACACAAGTGCGAAAAGTGGTTTTTCAACACTAACACAAGTGCGAAAAGTGGTTTTTCAACACTAACACAAGTGCGAAAAGTGGTTTTTCCACACTAATACAAGTGCGAAAAGTGGTTTTTCAACACTAACACAAGTGCGAAAAGTGTTTTTTCCACACTAATACAAGTGCGAAAAGTGGTTTTTCAACACTAACACAAGTGCGAAAAGTGGTTTTTCCACACTAATACAAGTGCAAAAGTGGTTTCCTGCACCAACACAAGTGCGAAAAGTGGTTTTTCAACACTAACACAAGTGCGAAAAGTGGTTTTTCAAAACTATCACAAGTGCAAAAAGTGTTTTTTCCACACTAATACAAGTGCAAAAGTGGTTTCCTGCACCAACACAAGTGCGAAAAGTGGTTTTTCAACACTAACACAAGTGCGAAAAGTGGTTTTTCAACACTAACACAAGTGCGAAAAGTGTTTTTTCCACACTAATACAAGTGCAAAAGTGGTTTCCTGCACCAACACAAGTGCGAAAAGTGGTTTTTCAACACTAACACAAGTGCGAAAAGTGGTTTTTCAACACTAATACAAGTGCGAAAAGTGGTTTTTCCACACTAATAAAAGTGCAAAAGTGGTTTCCTGCACCAACACAAGTGCGAAAAGTGGTTTTTCAACACTATCACAAGTGCAAAAAGTGTTTTTTCCATACTAATACAAGTGCAAAAGTGGTTTCCTGCACCAACACAAGTGCGAAAAGTGGTTTTTCAACATTATCACAAGTGCAAAAAGTGTTTTTTCCACACTAATACAAGTGCAAAAGTGGTTTCCTGCACCAACACAAGTGCGAAAAGTCATTTTTCAACACTAACACAAGTGCAAAAAGTGTTTTTTCCACACTAATACAAGTGCAAAAGTGGTTTCCTGCACCAACACAAGTGCAAAAAGTGGTTTTTCAACACTATCACAAGTGCAAAAAGTGTTTTTTCCACACTAATACAAGTGCAAAAGTGGTTTCCTGCACCAACACAAGTGCGAAAAGTGGTTTTTCAACACTAACACAAGTGCGAAATGTGGTTTTTAAACACTATCACAAGTGCAAAAAGTGTTTTTTCCACACTAATGCAAGTGCAAAAGTGGTTTCCTTCACCAACACAAGTGCTAAAAGTGGTTTTTCAACACTAACACAAGTGCGAAAAGTGGTTTTTCAACACTAACACAAGTGCGAAAAGTGGTTTTTCCACACTAATACAAGTGCAAAAGTGGTTTCCTGCACCAACACAAGTGCGAAAAGTGGTTTTTCAACACTAACACAAGTGCGAAAAGTGGATTTTCAACACTATCACAAGTGCAAAAAGTGGTTTTTCCACACTAATACAAGTGCAAAAGTGGTTTCCTGCACCAACACAAGTGCGAAAAGTGGTTTTTCAACACTAACACAAGTGCGAAAAGTGGTTTTTCAACACTATCACAAGTGCAAAAAGTGTTTTTCCCACACTAATACAAGTGCAAAAGTGGTTTCCTGCACCAACACAAGTGCGAAAAGTGGTCTTTCAACACTAACACAAGTGCGAAAAGTGGTTTTTCAACACTAACACAAGTGCGAAAAGTGGTTTTTCAACACTAACACAAGTGCGAAAAGTGTTTTTTCCACACTAATACAAGTGCAAAAGTGGTTTCCTGCACCAACACAAGTGCGAAAAGTGGTTTTTCAACACTATCACAAGTGCAAAAAGTGTTTTTTCCACACTAATACAAGTGCAAAAGTGGTTTCCTGCACCAACACAAGTGCGAAAAGTGGTTTTTCAACACTAACACAAGTGCGAAAAGTGGTTTTTCAACACTAACACAAGTGCGAAAAGTGATTTTTCCACACTAATACAAGTGCAAAAGTGGTTTCCTGCACCAACACATGTGCGAAAAGTGGTTTGTCAACACTAACACAAGTGCGAAAAGTGGTTTTTCAACACTATCACAAGTGCAAAAAGTGTTTTTTCCACACTAATACAAGTGCAAAAGTGGTTTCCTGCACCAACACAAGTGCGAAAAGTGGTTTTTCAACACTATCACAAGTGCAAAAAGTGTTTTTTCCACACTAATACAAGTGCAAAAGTGGTTTCCTGCACCAACACAAGTGCGAAAAGTGGTTTTTCAACACTATCACAAGTGCAAAAAGTGTTTTTTCCACACTAATACAAGTGCAAAAGTGGTTTCCTGCACCAACACAAGTGCGAAAAGTGGTTTTTCAACACTAACACAAGTGCGAAAAGTGGTTTTTCAACACTAACACAAGTGCGAAAAGTGATTTTTCCACACTAATACAAGTGCAAAAGTGGTTTCCTGCACCAACACAAGTGCGAAAAGTGGTTTGTCAACACTAACACAAGTGCGAAAAGTGGTTTTTCAACACTATCACAAGTGCAAAAAGTGTTTTTTCACACTAATACAAGTGCAAAAGTGGTTTCCTGCACCAACACAAGTGCGAAAAGTGGTTTTTCAACACTATCACAAGTGCAAAAAGTGTTTTTTTCCACACTAATACAAGTGCAAAAGTGGTTTCCTGCACCAACACAAGTGCGAAAAGTGGTTTTTCAACACTAACACAAGTGCGAAAAGTGGTTTTTCAACACTAACACAAGTGCGAAAAGTGGTTTTTCAACACTAACACAAGTGCGAAAAGTGTTTTTTCCACACTAATACAAGTGCAAAAGTGGTTTCCTGCACCAACACAAGTGCGAAAAGTGGTTTTGCAACACTATCACAAGTGCAAAAAGTGTTTTTTCCACACTAATACAAGTGCAAAAGTGGTTTCCTGCACCAACACAAGTGCGAAAAGTGGTTTTTCAACACTAAAACAAGTGCGAAATGTGGTTTTTCAACACTAACACAAGTGCGAAAAGTGTTTTTTCCACACTAATACAAGTGCAAAAGTGGTTTCCTGCACCAACACAAGTGCGAAAAGTGGTTTTTCAACACTAACACAAGTGCGAAAAGTGGTTTTTCAACACTAACACAAGTGCGAAAAGTGGTTTTTCCACACTAATACAAGTGCAAAAGTGGTTTCCTGCACCAACACAAGTGCGAAAAGTGGTTTTTCAACACTAACACAAGTACGAAAAGTGGTTTTTCAAAACTATCACAAGTGCAAAAAGTGTTTTTTCCACACTAATACAAGTGCAAAAGTGGTTTCCTGCACCAACACAAGTGCGAAAAGTGGTTTTTCAACACTAACACAAGTGCGAAAAGTGGTTTTTCAACACTATCACAAGTGCAAAAAGTGTTTTTTCCACACTAATACAAGTGCAAAAGTGGTTTCCTGCACCAACACAAGTGCGAAAAGTGGTTTTTCAACACTAACACAAGTGCGAAAAGTGGTTTTTCAACACTAACACAAGTGCGAAAAGTGGTTTTTCAACACTAACACAAGTGCGAAAAGTGTTTTTTCCACACTAATACAAGTGCAAAAAGTGGTTTCCTGCACCAACACAAGTGCGAAAAGTGGTTTTTCAACACTATCACAAGTGCAAAAAGTGTTTTTTCCACACTAATACAAGTGCAAAAGTGGTTTCCTGCACCAACACAAGTGCGAAAAGTGGTTTTTCAACACTAACACAAGTGCGAAAAGTGGTTTTTCAACACTAACACAAGTGCGAAAAGTGATTTTTCCACACTAATACAAGTGCAAAAGTGGTTTCCTGCACCAACACAAGTGCGAAAAGTGGTTTGTCAACACTAACACAAGTGCGAAAAGTGGTTTTTCAACACTATCACAAGTGCAAAAAGTGTTTTTTCCACACTAATACAAGTGCAAAAGTGGTTTCCTGCACCAACACAAGTGCGAAAAGTGGTTTTTCAACACTATCACAAGTGCAAAAAGTGTTTTTTCCACACTAATACAAGTGCAAAAGTGGTTTCCTGCACCAACACAAGTGCGAAAAGTGGTTTTTCAACACTAACACAAGTGCGAAAAGTGGTTTTTCAACACTAACACAAGTGCGAAATGTGGTTTTTCAACACTATCACAAGTGCAAAAAGTGTTTTTTCCACACTAATACAAGTGCAAAAGTGGTTTCCTTCACTAACACAAGTGCTAAAAGTGGTTTTTCAACACTAACACAAGTGCGAAAAGTGGTTTTTCAACACTAACACAAGTGCGAAAAGTGGTTTTTTCCACACTAATACAAGTGCAAAAGTGGTTTCCTGCACAAACACAAGTGCGAAAAGTGGTTTTTCAACACTATCACAAGTGCAAAAAGTGTTTTTTCCACACTAATACAAGTGCAAAAGTGGTTTCCTGCACCAACACAAGTGCGAAATGTGGTTTTTTCAACACTATCACAAGTGCAAAAAGTGTTTTTTTCCACACTAATACAAGTGCAAAAGTGGTTTCCTTCACCAACACAAGTGCTAAAAGTGGTTTTTCAACACTAACACAAGTGCGAAAAGTGGTTTTTCAACACTAACACAAGTGCGAAAAGTGGTTTTTTCCACACTAATAGAAGTGCAAAAGTGGTTTCCTGCACCAACACAAGTGCGAAAAGTGGGTTTTCAACACTATCACAAGTGCAAAAAGTGTTTTTTCCACACTAATACAAGTGCAAAAGTGGTTTCCTGCACCAACACAAGTGCGAAAGGTGGTTTTTCAACACTAACACAAGTGCGAAAAGTGGTTTTTCAACACTAACACAAGTGCGAAAAGTGGTTTTTCAACACTAACACAAGTGCGAAAAGTGTTTTTTCCACACTAATACAAGTGCAAAAGTGGTTTCCTGCACCAACACAAGTGCGAAAAGTGGTTTTTCAACACTATCACAAGTGCAAAAAGTGTTTTTTCCACACTAATACAAGTGCAAAAGTGGTTTCCTGCACCAACACAAGTGCGAAAAGTGGTTTTTCAACACTAAAACAAGTGCGAAATGTGGTTTTTCAACACTAACACAAGTGCGAAAAATGTTTTATCCACACTAATACAAGTGCAAAAGTGGTTTCCTGCACCAACACAAGTGCGAAAAGTGGTTTTTCAACACTAACACAAGTGCGAAAAGTGGTTTTTCAACACTAACACAAGTGCGAAAAGTGGTTTTTCCACACTAATACAAGTGCGAAAAGTGGTTTTTCAACACTAACACAAGTGCGAAAAGTGTTTTTTCCACACTAATACAAGTGCGAAAAGTGGTTTTTCAACACTAACACAAGTGCGAAAAGTGGTTTTTCCACACTAATACAAGTGCAAAAGTGGTTTCCTGCACCAACACAAGTGCGAAAAGTGGTTTTTCAACACTAACACAAGTGCGAAAAGTGGTTTTTCAAAACTATCACAAGTGCAAAAAGTGTTTTTTCCACACTAATACAAGTGCAAAAGTGGTTTCCTGCACCAACACAAGTGCGAAAAGTGGTTTTTCAACACTAACACAAGTGCGAAAAGTGGTTTTTCAACACTAACACAAGTGCGAAAAGTGTTTTTTCCACACTAATACAAGTGCAAAAGTGGTTTCCTGCACCAACACAAGTGCGAAAAGTGGTTTTTCAACACTAACACAAGTGCGAAAAGTGGTTTTTCAACACTAACACAAGTGCGAAAAGTGATTTTTCCACACTAATACAAGTGCAAAAGTGGTTTCCTGCACCAACACAAGTGCGAAAAGTGGTTTGTCAACACTAACACAAGTGCGAAAAGTGGTTTTTCAACACTAACACATGTGCAAAAAGTGTTTTTTCCACACTAATACAAGTGCAAAAGTGGTTTCCTGCACCAACACAAGTGCGAAAAGTGGTTTTTTCAACACTATCACAAGTGCAAAAAGTGTTTTTTCCACACTAATACAAGTGCAAAAGTGGTTTCCTGCACCAACACAAGTGCGAAACGTGGTTTTTCAACACTATCACAAGTGCAAAAAGTGTTTTTTCCACACTAATACAAGTGCAAAAGTGGTTTCCTGCACCAACACAAGTGCGAAAAGTGGTTTTTCAACACTAACACAAGTGCGAAAAGTGGTTTTTCAACACTATCACAAGTGCGAAAAGTGATTTTTCCACACTAATACAAGTGCAAAAGTGGTTTCCTGCACCAACACAAGTGCGAAAAGTGGTTTGTCAACACTAACACAAGTGCGAAAAGTGGTTTTTCAACACTATCACAAGTGCAAAAAGTGTTTTTTCCACACTAATACAAGTGCAAAAGTGGTTTCCTGCACCAACACAAGTGCGAAAAGTGGTTTTTCAACACTATCACAAGTGCAAAAAGTGTTTTTTCCACACTAATACAAGTGCAAAAGTGGTTTCCTGCACCAACACAAGTGCGAAAGGTGGTTTTTCAACACTAACACAAGTGCGAAAAGTGGTTTTTCAACACTAACACAAGTGCGAAAAGTGGTTTTTCAACACTAACACAAGTGCGGAAAGTGTTTTTTCCACACTAATACAAGTGCAAAAGTGGTTTCCTGCACCAACACAAGTGCGAAAAGTGGTTTTTCAACACTATCACAAGTGCAAAAAGTGTTTTTTCCACACTAATACAAGTGCAAAAGTGGTTTCCTGCACCAACACAAGTGCGAAAAGTGGTTTTTCAACACTAACACAAGTGCGAAAAGTGGTTTTTCAACACTAACACAAGTGCGAAAAGTGGTTTTTTCCACACTAATACAAGTGCGAAAAGTGGTTTTTCAACACTAACACAAGTGCGAAAAGTGTTTTTTCCACACTAATACAAGTGCGAAAAGTGGTTTTTCAACACTAACACAAGTGCGAAAAGTGGTTTTTCCACACTAATACAAGTGCAAAAGTGGTTTCCTGCACCAACACAAGTGCGAAAAGTGGTTTTTCAACACTAACACAAGTGCGAAAAGTGGTTTTTCAAAACTATCACAAGTGCAAAAAGTGTTTTTTCCACACTAATACAAGTGCAAAAGTGGTTTCCTGCACCAACACAAGTGCGAAAAGTGGTTTTTCAACACTAACACAAGTGCGAAAAGTGGTTTTTCAACACTAACACAAGTGCGAAAAGTGTTTTTTCCACACTAATACAAGTGCAAAAGTGGTTTCCTGCACCAACACAAGTGCGAAAAGCGGTTTTTCAACACTAACACAAGTGCGAAAAGTGGTTTTTCAACACTAATACAAGTGCGAAAAGTGGTTTTTCCACACTAATAAAAGTGCAAAAGTGGTTTCCTGCACCAACACAAGTGCGAAAAGTGGTTTTTCAACACTATCACAAGTGCAAAAAGTGTTTTTTCCACACTAATACAAGTGCAAAAGTGGTTTCCTGCACCAACACAAGTGCGAAAAGTGGTTTTTCAACATTATCACAAGTGCAAAAAGTGTTTTTTCCACACTAATACAAGTGCAAAAGTGGTTTCCTGCACCAACACAAGTGCGAAAAGTCGTTTTTCAACACTAACACAAGTGCAAAAAGTGTTTTTTCCACACTAATACAAGTGCAAAAGTGGTTTCCTGCACCAACACAAGTGCAAAAAGTGGTTTTTCAACACTATCACAAGTGCAAAAAGTGTTTTTTCCACACTAATACAAGTGCAAAAGTGGTTTCCTGCACCAACTCAAGTGCGAAAAGTGGTTTTTCAACACTAACACAAGTGCGAAATGTGGTTTTTAAACACTATCACAAGTGCAAAAAGTGTTTTTTCCACACTAATACAAGTGCAAAAGTGGTTTCCTTCACCAACACAAGTGCTAAAAGTGGTTTTTCAACACTAACACAAGTGCGAAAAGTGGTTTTTCAACACTAACACAAGTGCGAAAAGTGGTTTTTCCACACTAATACAAGTGCAAAAGTGGTTTCCTGCACCAACACAAGTGCGAAAAGTGGTTTTTCAACACTAACACAAGTGCAAAAAGTGTTTTTTCCACACTAATACAAGTGCAAAAGTGGTTTCCTGCACCAACACAAGTGCGAAACGTGGTTTTTCAACACTATCACAAGTGCAAAAAGTGTTTTTTCCACACTAATACAAGTGCAAAAGTGGTTTCCTGCACCAACACAAGTGCGAAAAGTGGTTTTTCAACACTAACACAAGTGCGAAAAGTGGTTTTTCAACACTATCACAAGTGCGAAAAGTGATTTTTCCACACTAATACAAGTGCAAAAGTGGTTTCCTGCACCAACACAAGTGCGAAAAGTGGTTTGTCAACACTAACACAAGTGCGAAAAGTGGTTTTTCAACACTATCACAAGTGCAAAAAGTGTTTTTTCCACACTAATACAAGTGCAAAAGTGGTTTCCTGCACCAACACAAGTGCGAAAAGTGGTTTTTCAACACTATCACAAGTGCAAAAAGTGTTTTTTCCACACTAATACAAGTGCAAAAGTGGTTTCCTGCACCAACACAAGTGCGAAAGGTGGTTTTTCAACACTAACACAAGTGCGAAAAGTGGTTTTTCAACACTAACACAAGTGCGAAAAGTGGTTTTTCAACACTAACACAAGTGCGGAAAGTGTTTTTTCCACACTAATACAAGTGCAAAAGTGGTTTCCTGCACCAACACAAGTGCGAAAAGTGGTTTTTCAACACTATCACAAGTGCAAAAAGTGTTTTTTCCACACTAATACAAGTGCAAAAGTGGTTTCCTGCACCAACACAAGTGCGAAAAGTGGTTTTTCAACACTAAAACAAGTGCGAAATGTGGTTTTTCAACACTAACACAAGTGCGAAAAGTGTTTTATCCACACTAATACAAGTGCAAAAGTGGTTTCCTGCACCAACACAAGTGCGAAAAGTGGTTTTTCAACACTAACACAAGTGCGAAAAGTGGTTTTTCAACACTAACACAAGTGCGAAAAGTAGTTTTTCCACACTAATACAAGTGCGAAAAGTGGTTTTTCAACACTAACACAAGTGCGAAAAGTGTTTTTTCCACACTAATACAAGTGCGAAAAGTGGTTTTTCAACACTAACACAAGTGCGAAAAGTGGTTTTTCCACACTAATACAAGTGCAAAAGTGGTTTCCTGCACCAACACAAGTGCGAAAAGTGGTTTTTCAACACTAACACAAGTGCGAAAAGTGGTTTTTCAAAACTATCACAAGTGCAAAAAGTGTTTTTTCCACACTAATACAAGTGCAAAAGTGGTTTCCTGCACCAACACAAGTGCGAAAAGTGGTTTTTCAACACTAACACAAGTGCGAAAAGTGTTTTTTCCACACTAATACAAGTGCAAAAGTGGTTTCCTGCACCAACACAAGTGCGAAAAGTGGTTTTTCAACACTAACACAAGTGCGAAAAGTGGTTTTTCAACACTAATACAAGTGCGAAAAGTGGTTTTTCCACACTAATAAAAGTGCAAAAGTGGTTTCCTGCACCAACACAAGTGCGAAAAGTGGTTTTTCAACACTATCACAAGTGCAAAAAGTGTTTTTCCATACTAATACAAGTGCAAAAGTGGTTTCCTGCACCAACACAAGTGCGAAAAGTGGTTTTTCAACATTATCACAAGTGCAAAAAGTGTTTTTTCCACACTAATACAAGTGCAAAAGTGGTTTCCTGCACCAACACAAGTGCGAAAAGTCATTTTTCAACACTAACACAAGTGCAAAAAGTGTTTTTTCCACACTAATACAAGTGCAAAAGTGGTTTCCTGCACCAACACAAGTGCAAAAAGTGGTTTTTCAACACTATCACAAGTGCAAAAAGTGTTTTTTCCACACTAATACAAGTGCAAAAGTGGTTTCCTGCACCAACACAAGTGCGAAAAGTGGTTTTTCAACACTAACACAAGTGCGAAATGTGGTTTTTAAACACTATCACAAGTGCAAAAAGTGTTTTTTCCACACTAATGCAAGTGCAAAAGTGGTTTCCTTCACCAACACAAGTGCTAAAAGTGGTTTTTCAACACTAACACAAGTGCGAAAAGTGGTTTTTCAACACTAACACAAGTGCGAAAAGTGGTTTTTCCACACTAATACAAGTGCAAAAGTGGTTTCCTGCACCAACACAAGTGCGAAAAGTGGTTTTTCAACACTAACACAAGTGCGAAAAGTGGATTTTCAACACTATCACAAGTGCAAAAAGTGGTTTTTCCACACTAATACAAGTGCAAAAGTGGTTTCCTGCACCAACACAAGTGCGAAAAGTGGTTTTTCAACACTAACACAAGTGCGAAAAGTGGTTTTTCAACACTATCACAAGTGCAAAAAGTGTTTTTCCCACACTAATACAAGTGCAAAAGTGGTTTCCTGCACCAACACAAGTGCGAAAAGTGGTCTTTCAACACTAACACAAGTGCGAAAAGTGGTTTTTCAACACTAACACAAGTGCGAAAAGTGTTTTTTCAACACTAACACAAGTGCGAAAAGTGTTTTTTCCACACTAATACAAGTGCAAAAGTGGTTTCCTGCACCAACACAAGTGCGAAAAGTGGTTTTTCAACACTATCACAAGTGCAAAAAGTGTTTTTTCCACACTAATACAAGTGCAAAAGTGGTTTCCTGCACCAACACAAGTGCGAAAAGTGGTTTTTCAACACTAACACAAGTGCGAAAAGTGGTTTTTCAACACTAACACAAGTGCGAAAAGTGATTTTTCCACACTAATACAAGTGCAAAAGTGGTTTCCTGCACCAACACATGTGCGAAAAGTGGTTTGTCAACACTAACACAAGTGCGAAAAGTGGTTTTTCAACACTATCACAAGTGCAAAAAGTGTTTTTTCCACACTAATACAAGTGCAAAAGTGGTTTCCTGCACCAACACAAGTGCGAAAAGTGGTTTTTCAACACTATCACAAGTGCAAAAAGTGTTTTTTCCACACTAATACAAGTGCAAAAGTGGTTTCCTGCACCAACACAAGTGCGAAAAGTGGTTTTTCAACACTATCACAAGTGCAAAAAGTGTTTTTTCCACACTAATACAAGTGCAAAAGTGGTTTCCTGCACCAACACAAGTGCGAAAAGTGGTTTTTCAACACTAACACAAGTGCGAAAAGTGGTTTTTCAACACTAACACAAGTGCGAAAAGTGATTTTTCCACACTAATACAAGTGCAAAAGTGGTTTCCTGCACCAACACAAGTGCGAAAAGTGGTTTGTCAACACTAACACAAGTGCGAAAAGTGGTTTTTCAACACTATCACAAGTGCAAAAAGTGTTTTTTCACACTAATACAAGTGCAAAAGTGGTTTCCTGCACCAACACAAGTGCGAAAAGTGGTTTTTCAACACTATCACAAGTGCAAAAAGTGTTTTTTCCACACTAATACAAGTGCAAAAGTGGTTTCCTGCACCAACACAAGTGTGAAAAGTGGTTTTTCAACACTAACACAAGTGCGAAAAGTGGTTTTTCAACACTAACACAAGTGCGAAAAGTGTTTTTTCCACACTAATACAAGTGCAAAAGTGGTTTCCTGCACCAACACAAGTGCGAAAAGTGGTTTTGCAACACTATCACAAGTGCAAAAAGTGTTTTTTCCACACTAATACAAGTGCAAAAGTGGTTTCCTGCACCAACACAAGTGCGAAAAGTGGTTTTTCAACACTAAAACAAGTGCGAAATGTGGTTTTTCAACACTAACACAAGTGCGAAAAGTGTTTTTTCCACACTAATACAAGTGCAAAAGTGGTTTCCTGCACCAACACAAGTGCGAAAAGTGGTTTTTCAACACTAACACAAGTGCGAAAAGTGGTTTTTCAACACTAACACAAGTGCGAAAAGTGGTTTTTCAACACTAACACAAGTGCGAAAAGTGGTTTTTCCACACTAATACAAGTGCAAAAGTGGTTTCCTGCACCAACACAAGTGCGAAAAGTGGTTTTTCAACACTAACACAAGTACGAAAAGTGGTTTTTCAAAACTATCACAAGTGCAAAAAGTGTTTTTTCCACACTAATACAAGTGCAAAAGTGGTTTCCTGCACCAACACAAGTGCGAAAAGTGGTTTTTCAACACTAACACAAGTGCGAAAAGTGGTTTTTCAACACTATCACAAGTGCAAAAAGTGTTTTTTCCACACTAATACAAGTGCAAAAGTGGTTTCCTGCACCAACACAAGTGCGAAAAGTGGTTTTTCAACACTAACACAAGTGCGAAAAGTGGTTTTTCAACACTAACACAAGTGCGAAAAGTGGTTTTTCAACACTAACACAAGTGCGAAAAGTGTTTTTTCCACACTAATACAAGTGCAAAAGTGGTTTCCTGCACCAACACAAGTGCGAAAAGTGGTTTTTCAACACTATCACAAGTGCAAAAAGTGTTTTTTCCACACTAATACAAGTGCAAAAGTGGTTTCCTGCACCAACACAAGTGCGAAAAGTGGTTTTTCAACACTAACACAAGTGCGAAAAGTGGTTTTTCAACACTAACACAAGTGCGAAAAGTGATTTTTCCACACTAATACAAGTGCAAAAGTGGTTTCCTGCACCAACACAAGTGCGAAAAGTGGTTTGTCAACACTAACACAAGTGCGAAAAGTGGTTTTTCAACACTATCACAAGTGCAAAAAGTGTTTTTTCCACACTAATACAAGTGCAAAAGTGGTTTCCTGCACCAACACAAGTGCGAAAAGTGGTTTTTCAACACTATCACAAGTGCAAAAAGTGTTTTTTCCACACTAATACAAGTGCAAAAGTGGTTTCCTGCACCAACACAAGTGCGAAAAGTGGTTTTTCAACACTAACACAAGTGCGAAAAGTGGTTTTTCAACACTAACACAAGTGCGAAATGTGGTTTTTCAACACTATCACAAGTGCAAAAAGTGTTTTTTCCACACTAATACAAGTGCAAAAGTGGTTTCCTTCACTAACACAAGTGCTAAAAGTGGTTTTTCAACACTAACACAAGTGCGAAAAGTGGTTTTTCAACACTAACACAAGTGCGAAAAGTGGTTTTTTCCACACTAATACAAGTGCAAAAGTGGTTTCCTGCACAAACACAAGTGCGAAAAGTGGTTTTTCAACACTATCACAAGTGCAAAAAGTGTTTTTTCCACACTAATACAAGTGCAAAAGTGGTTTCCTGCACCAACACAAGTGCGAAATGTGGTTTTTTCAACACTATCACAAGTGCAAAAAGTGTTTTTTCCACACTAATACAAGTGCAAAAGTGGTTTCCTTCACCAACACAAGTGCTAAAAGTGGTTTTTCAACACTAACACAAGTGCGAAAAGTGGTTTTTCAACACTAACACAAGTGCGAAAAGTGGTTTTTCCACACTAATACAAGTGCAAAACTGGTTTCCTGCACCAACACAAGTGCGAAAATGGTTTTTCAACACTAACACAAGTGCAAAAAGTGGTTTTTCAACACTAACACATTTGCGAAAAGTGGTTTTTCAACACTAACACAAGTGCGAAAAGTGTTTTTTCCACACTAATAGAAGTGCAAAAGTGTTTTTCCTGCACCAACACAAGTGCGAAAAGTGGTTTTTCAACACTATCACAAGTGCAAAAAGTGTTTTTTCCACACTAATACAAGTGCAAAAGTGGTTTCCTGCACCAACAGTAGTGCGAAAAGTGGTTTTTCCCCACTAACACAAGTGCGAAAAGTGGTTTTTCAACACTATCACAAGTGCAAAAAGTGTTTTTTCCACATTAATACAAGTGCAAAAGTGGTTTCCTGCACCAACACAAGTGCGAAAAGTGGTTTTTCAACACTAACACAAGTGCGAAAAGTGGTTTTTCAACACTAACACATGTGCAAAAAGTGGTTTTTCAACACTAACACAAGTGCGAAAAGTGTTTTTTCCACACTAATAGAAGTGCAAAAGTGTTTTCCTGCACCAACACAAGTGCGAAAAGTGGTTTTTCAACACTATCACAAGTGCAAAAAGTGTTTTTTCCACACTAACACAAGTGCGAAAAGTGGTTTTTCCACACTAATACAAGTGCAAAAGTGGTTTCCTGCACCAACACAAGTGCTAAAAGTGGTTTTTCCACACTAATACAAGTGCAAAAGTGGTTTCCTGCACCAACACAAGTGCGAAAAGTGGTTTTTCAACACTAACACAAGTGCGAAATGTGGTTTTTCAACACTATCACAAGTGCAAAAAGTGTTTTTTCCACACTAATACAAGTGCAAAAGTGGTTTCCTTCACCAACACAAGTGCTAAAAGTGGTTTTTCAACACTAACACAAGTGCGAAAAGTGGTTTTTCAACACTAACACAAGTGCGAAGTGTTTTTTCCACACTAATACAAGTGCAAAAGTGGTTTCCTGCACCAACACAAGTGCGAAAAGTGGTTTTTCAACACTAACACAAGTGCGAAAAGTGGTTTTTCAACACTAACACAAGTGCGAAAAGTGTTTTTTCAACACTAACACAAGTGCGAAAAGTGGTTTTTCAACACTAACACAAGTGCGAAAAGTGGTTTTTCCACACTAATAAAAGTGCAAAAGTGGTTTCCTGCACCAACGCAAGTGCGAAAAGTGGTTTTTCAACACTATCACAAGTGCAAAAAGTGTTTTTTCCACACTAATACAAGTGCAAAAGTGGTTTCCTGCACCAACACAAGTGCGAAAAGTGGTTTTTCAACACTATCACAAGTGCAAAAATTGTTTTTTCCACACTAATACAAGTGCAAAAGTGGTTTCCTGCACCAACACAAGTGCGAAAAGTGGTTTTTCAACACTAACACAGGTGCAAAAAGTGTTTTTTCCACACTAATACAAGTGCAAAAGTGGTTTCCTGCACCAACACAAGTGCAAAAAGTGGTTTTTCAACACTATCACAAGTGCAAAAAGTGTTTTTTCCACACTAATACAAGTGCAAAAGTGGTTTCCTGCACCAACACAAGTGCGAAAAGTGGTTTTTCAACACTAACACAAGTGCGAAATGTGGTTTTTCAACACTATCACAAGTGCAAAAAGTGTTTTTTCCACACTAATACAAGTGCAAAAGTGGTTTCCTTCACCAACACAAGTGCTAAAAGTGGTTTTTCAACACTAACACAAGTGCGAAAAGTGGTTTTTCAACACTAACACAAGTGCGAAAAGTGGTTTTTCCACACTAATACAAGTGCAAAAGTGGTTTCCTGCACCAACACAAGTGCGAAAAGTGGTTTTTCAACACTAACACAAGTGAGAAAAGTGGATTTTCAACACTATCACAAGTGCAAAAAGTGTTTTTTCCACACTAATACAAGTGCAAAAGTGGTTTCCTGCACCAACACAAGTGCGAAAAGTGGTTTTTCAACACTAACACAAGTGCGAAAAGTGGTTTTTCAACACTATCACAAGTGCAAAAAGTGTTTTTTCCACACTAATACAAGTGCAAAAGTGGTTTCCTGCACCAACACAAGTGCGAAAAGTGGTTTTTCAACACTAACACAAGTGCGAAAAGTGGTTTTTCAACACTAACACAAGTGCGAAAAGTGATTTTTCCACACTAATACAAGTGCAAAAGTGGTTTCCTGCACCAACACAAGTGCGAAAAGTGGTTTGTCAACACTAACACAAGTGCGAAAAGTGGTTTTTCAACACTAACACAAGTGCGAAAAGTGTTTTTTCCACACTAATACAAGTGCAAAAGTGGTTTCCTGCACCAACACAAGTGCGAAAAGTGGTTTTTCAACACTATCACAAGTGCAAAAAGTGTTTTTTCCACACTAATACAAGTGCAAAAGTGGTTTCCTGCACCAACACAAGTGCGAAAAGTGGTTTTTCAACACTAACACAAGTGCGAAAAGTGGTTTTTCAACACTAACACAAGTGCGAAAAGTGGTTTTTCCACACTAATACAAGTGCAAAAGTGGTTTCCTGCACCAACACAAGTGCGAAAAGTGGTTTTTCAACACTAACACAAGTACGAAAAGTGGTTTTTCAAAACTATCACAAGTGCAAAAAGTGTTTTTTCCACACTAATACAAGTGCAAAAGTGGTTTCCTGCACCAACACAAGTGCGAAAAGTGGTTTTTCAACACTAACACAAGTGCGAAAAGTGGTTTTTCAACACTATCACAAGTGCAAAAAGTGTTTTTTCCACACTAATACAAGTGCAAAAGTGGTTTCCTGCACCAACACAAGTGCGAAAAGTGGTTTTTCAACACTATCACAAGTGCAAAAAGTGTTTTTTCCACACTAATACAAGTGCAAAAGTGGTTTCCTGCACCAACACAAGTGCGAAAAGTGGTTTTTCAACACTAACACAAGTGCGAAAAGTGGTTTTTCAACACTAACACAAGTGCGAAAATTGATTTTTCCACACTAATACAAGTGCAAAAGTGGTTTCCTGCACCAACACAAGTGCGAAAAGTGGTTTGTCAACACTAACACAAGTGCGAAAAGTGGTTTTTCAACACTATCACAAGTGCAAAAAGTGTTTTTTCCACACTAATACAAGTGCAAAAGTGGTTTCCTGCACCAACACAAGTGCGAAAAGTGGTTTTTCAACACTATCACAAGTGCAAAAAGTGTTTTTTCCACACTAATACAAGTGCAAAAGTGGTTTCCTGCACCAACACAAGTGCGAAAAGTGGTTTTTCAACACTAACACAAGTGCGAAAAGTGGTTTTTCAACACTAACACAAGTGCGAAATGTGGTTTTTCAACACTATCACAAGTGCAAAAAGTGTTTTTTCCACACTAATACAAGTGCAAAAGTGGTTTCCTTCACTAACACAAGTGCTAAAAGTGGTTTTTCAACACTAACACAAGTGCGAAAAGTGGTTTTTCAACACTAACACAAGTGCGAAAAGTGGTTTTTTCCACACTAATACAAGTGCAAAAGTGGTTTCCTGCACAAACACAAGTGCGAAAAGTGGTTTTTCAACACTATCACAAGTGCAAAAAGTGTTTTTTCCACACTAATACAAGTGCAAAAGTGGTTTCCTGCACCAACACAAGTGCGAAATGTGGTTTTTCAACACTATCACAAGTGCAAAAAGTGTTTTTTCCACACTAATACAAGTGCAAAAGTGGTTTCCTTCACCAACACAAGTGCTAAAAGTGGTTTTTCAACACTAACACAAGTGCGAAAAGTGGTTTTTCAACACTAACACAAGTGCGAAAAGTGGTTTTTCCACACTAATACAAGTGCAAAACTGGTTTCCTGCACCAACACAAGAGCGAAAAGTGGTTTTTCCACACTAATACAAGTGCAAAAGTGGTTTCCTGCACCAACACAAGTGCGAAAAGTGGTTTTTCAACACTAACACAAGTGCGAAATGTGGTTTTTCAACACTATCACAAGTGCAAAAAGTGTTTTTTCCACACTAATACAAGTGCAAAAGTGGTTTCCTTCACCAACACAAGTGCTAAAAGTGGTTTTTCAACACTAACACAAGTGCGAAAAGTGGTTTTTCAACACTAACACAAGTGCGAAGTGTTTTTTCCACACTAATACAAGTGCAAAAGTGGTTTCCTGCACCAACACAAGTGCGAAAAGTGGTTTTTCAACACTAACACAAGTGCGAAAAGTGGTTTTTCAACACTAACACAAGTGCGAAAAGTGTTTTTTCAACACTAACACAAGTGCGAAAAGTGGTTTTTCAACACTAACACAAGTGCGAAAAGTGGTTTTTCCACACTAATAAAAGTGCAAAAGTGGTTTCCTGCACCAACGCAAGTGCGAAAAGTGGTTTTTCAACACTATCACAAGTGCAAAAAGTGTTTTTTCCACACTAATACAAGTGCAAAAGTGGTTTCCTGCACCAACACAAGTGCGAAAAGTGGTTTTTCAACATTATCACAAGTGCAAAAATTGTTTTTTCCACACTAATACAAGTGCAAAAGTGGTTTCCTGCACCAACACAAGTGCGAAAAGTGGTTTTTCAACACTAACACAGGTGCAAAAAGTGTTTTTTCCACACTAATACAAGTGCAAAAGTGGTTTCCTGCACCAACACAAGTGCAAAAAGTGGTTTTTCAACACTATCACAAGTGCAAAAAGTGTTTTTTCCACACTAATACAAGTGCAAAAGTGGTTTCCTGCACCAACACAAGTGCGAAAAGTGGTTTTTCAACACTAACACAAGTGCGAAATGTGGTTTTTCAACACTATCACAAGTGCAAAAAGTGTTTTTTCCACATTAATACAAGTGCAAAAGTGGTTTCCTGCACCAACACAAGTGCGAAAAGTGGTTTTTCAACACTAACACAAGTGCGAAAAGTGGTTTTTCAACACTAACACATGTGCAAAAAGTGGTTTTTCAACACTAACACAAGTGCGAAAAGTGTTTTTTCCACACTAATAGAAGTGCAAAAGTGTTTTCCTGCACCAACACAAGTGCGAAAAGTGGTTTTTCAACACTATCACAAGTGCAAAAAGTGTTTTTTCCACACTAACACAAGTGCGAAAAGTGGTTTTTCCACACTAATACAAGTGCAAAAGTGGTTTCCTGCACCAACACAAGTGCTAAAAGTGGTTTTTCCACACTAATACAAGTGCAAAAGTGGTTTCCTGCACCAACACAAGTGCGAAAAGTGGTTTTTCAACACTAACACAAGTGCGAAATGTGGTTTTTCAACACTATCACAAGTGCAAAAAGTGTTTTTTCCACACTAATACAAGTGCAAAAGTGGTTTCCTTCACCAACACAAGTGCTAAAAGTGGTTTTTCAACACTAACACAAGTGCGAAAAGTGGTTTTTCAACACTAACACAAGTGCGAAGTGTTTTTTCCACACTAATACAAGTGCAAAAGTGGTTTCCTGCACCAACACAAGTGCGAAAAGTGGTTTTTCAACACTAACACAAGTGCGAAAAGTGGTTTTTCAACACTAACACAAGTGCGAAAAGTGTTTTTTCAACACTAACACAAGTGCGAAAAGTGGTTTTTCAACACTAACACAAGTGCGAAAAGTGGTTTTTCCACACTAATAAAAGTGCAAAAGTGGTTTCCTGCACCAACGCAAGTGCGAAAAGTGGTTTTTCAACACTATCACAAGTGCAAAAAGTGTTTTTTCCACACTAATACAAGTGCAAAAGTGGTTTCCTGCACCAACACAAGTGCGAAAAGTGGTTTTTCAACACTATCACAAGTGCAAAAATTGTTTTTTCCACACTAATACAAGTGCAAAAGTGGTTTCCTGCACCAACACAAGTGCGAAAAGTGGTTTTTCAACACTAACACAGGTGCAAAAAGTGTTTTTTCCACACTAATACAAGTGCAAAAGTGGTTTCCTGCACCAACACAAGTGCAAAAAGTGGTTTTTCAACACTATCACAAGTGCAAAAAGTGTTTTTTCCACACTAATACAAGTGCAAAAGTGGTTTCCTGCACCAACACAAGTGCGAAAAGTGGTTTTTCAACACTAACACAAGTGCGAAATGTGGTTTTTCAACACTATCACAAGTGCAAAAAGTGTTTTTTCCACACTAATACAAGTGCAAAAGTGGTTTCCTTCACCAACACAAGTGCTAAAAGTGGTTTTTCAACACTAACACAAGTGCGAAAAGTGGTTTTTCAACACTAACACAAGTGCGAAAAGTGGTTTTTCCACACTAATACAAGTGCAAAAGTGGTTTCCTGCACCAACACAAGTGCGAAAAGTGGTTTTTCAACACTAACACAAGTGAGAAAAGTGGATTTTCAACACTATCACAAGTGCAAAAAGTGTTTTTTCCACACTAATACAAGTGCAAAAGTGGTTTCCTGCACCAACACAAGTGCGAAAAGTGGTTTTTCAACACTAACACAAGTGCGAAAAGTGGTTTTTCAACACTATCACAAGTGCAAAAAGTGTTTTTTCCACACTAATACAAGTGCAAAAGTGGTTTCCTGCACCAACACAAGTGCGAAAAGTGGTTTTTCAACACTAACACAAGTGCGAAAAGTGGTTTTTCAACACTAACACAAGTGCGAAAAGTGATTTTTCCACACTAATACAAGTGCAAAAGTGGTTTCCTGCACCAACACAAGTGCGAAAAGTGGTTTGTCAACACTAACACAAGTGCGAAAAGTGGTTTTTCAACACTAACACAAGTGCGAAAAGTGTTTTTTCCACACTAATACAAGTGCAAAAGTGGTTTCCTGCACCAACACAAGTGCGAAAAGTGGTTTTTCAACACTATCACAAGTGCAAAAAGTGTTTTTTCCACACTAATACAAGTGCAAAAGTGGTTTCCTGCACCAACACAAGTGCGAAAAGTGGTTTTTCAACACTAACACAAGTGCGAAAAGTGGTTTTTCAACACTAACACAAGTGCGAAAAGTGGTTTTTCCACACTAATACAAGTGCAAAAGTGGTTTCCTGCACCAACACAAGTGCGAAAAGTGGTTTTTCAACACTAACACAAGTACGAAAAGTGGTTTTTCAAAACTATCACAAGTGCAAAAAGTGTTTTTTCCACACTAATACAAGTGCAAAAGTGGTTTCCTGCACCAACACAAGTGCGAAAAGTGGTTTTTCAACACTAACACAAGTGCGAAAAGTGGTTTTTCAACACTATCACAAGTGCAAAAAGTGTTTTTTCCACACTAATACAAGTGCAAAAGTGGTTTCCTGCACCAACACAAGTGCGAAAAGTGGTTTTTCAACACTATCACAAGTGCAAAAAGTGTTTTTTCCACACTAATACAAGTGCAAAAGTGGTTTCCTGCACCAACACAAGTGCGAAAAGTGGTTTTTCAACACTAACACAAGTGCGAAAAGTGGTTTTTCAACACTAACACAAGTGCGAAAATTGATTTTTCCACACTAATACAAGTGCAAAAGTGGTTTCCTGCACCAACACAAGTGCGAAAAGTGGTTTGTCAACACTAACACAAGTGCGAAAAGTGGTTTTTCAACACTATCACAAGTGCAAAAAGTGTTTTTTCCACACTAATACAAGTGCAAAAGTGGTTTCCTGCACCAACACAAGTGCGAAAAGTGGTTTTTCAACACTATCACAAGTGCAAAAAGTGTTTTTTCCACACTAATACAAGTGCAAAAGTGGTTTCCTGCACCAACACAAGTGCGAAAAGTGGTTTTTCAACACTAACACAAGTGCGAAAAGTGGTTTTTCAACACTAACACAAGTGCGAAATGTGGTTTTTCAACACTATCACAAGTGCAAAAAGTGTTTTTTCCACACTAATACAAGTGCAAAAGTGGTTTCCTTCACTAACACAAGTGCTAAAAGTGGTTTTTCAACACTAACACAAGTGCGAAAAGTGGTTTTTCAACACTAACACAAGTGCGAAAAGTGGTTTTTTCCACACTAATACAAGTGCAAAAGTGGTTTCCTGCACAAACACAAGTGCGAAAAGTGGTTTTTCAACACTATCACAAGTGCAAAAAGTGTTTTTTCCACACTAATACAAGTGCAAAAGTGGTTTCCTGCACCAACACAAGTGCGAAATGTGGTTTTTCAACACTATCACAAGTGCAAAAAGTGTTTTTTCCACACTAATACAAGTGCAAAAGTGGTTTCCTTCACCAACACAAGTGCTAAAAGTGGTTTTTCAACACTAACACAAGTGCGAAAAGTGGTTTTTCAACACTAACACAAGTGCGAAAAGTGGTTTTTCCACACTAATACAAGTGCAAAACTGGTTTCCTGCACCAACACAAGAGCGAAAAGTGGTTTTTCCACACTAATACAAGTGCAAAAGTGGTTTCCTGCACCAACACAAGTGCGAAAAGTGGTTTTTCAACACTAACACAAGTGCGAAATGTGGTTTTTCAACACTATCACAAGTGCAAAAAGTGTTTTTTCCACACTAATACAAGTGCAAAAGTGGTTTCCTTCACCAACACAAGTGCTAAAAGTGGTTTTTCAACACTAACACAAGTGCGAAAAGTGGTTTTCAACACTAACACAAGTGCGAAGTGTTTTTTCCACACTAATACAAGTGCAAAAGTGGTTTCCTGCACCAACACAAGTGCGAAAAGTGGTTTTTCAACACTAACACAAGTGCGAAAAGTGGTTTTTCAACACTAACACAAGTGCGAAAAGTGTTTTTTCAACACTAACACAAGTGCGAAAAGTGGTTTTTCAACACTAACACAAGTGCGAAAAGTGGTTTTTCCACACTAATAAAAGTGCAAAAGTGGTTTCCTGCACCAACGCAAGTGCGAAAAGTGGTTTTTCAACACTATCACAAGTGCAAAAAGTGTTTTTTCCACACTAATACAAGTGCAAAAGTGGTTTCCTGCACCAACACAAGTGCGAAAAGTGGTTTTTCAACACTATCACAAGTGCAAAAATTGTTTTTTCCACACTAATACAAGTGCAAAAGTGGTTTCCTGCACCAACACAAGTGCGAAAAGTGGTTTTTCAACACTAACACAGGTGCAAAAAGTGTTTTTTCCACACTAATACAAGTGCAAAAGTGGTTTCCTGCACCAACACAAGTGCAAAAAGTGGTTTTTCAACACTATCACAAGTGCAAAAAGTGTTTTTTCCACACTAATACAAGTGCAAAAGTGGTTTCCTGCACCAACACAAGTGCGAAAAGTGGTTTTTCAACACTAACACAAGTGCGAAATGTGGTTTTTCAACACTATCACAAGTGCAAAAAGTGTTTTTTCCACACTAATACAAGTGCAAAAGTGGTTTCCTTCACCAACACAAGTGCTAAAAGTGGTTTTTCAACACTAACACAAGTGCGAAAAGTGGTTTTTCAACACTAACACAAGTGCGAAAAGTGGTTTTTCCACACTAATACAAGTGCAAAAGTGGTTTCCTGCACCAACACAAGTGCGAAAAGTGGTTTTTCAACACTAACACAAGTGAGAAAAGTGGATTTTCAACACTATCACAAGTGCAAAAAGTGTTTTTTCCACACTAATACAAGTGCAAAAGTGGTTTCCTGCACCAACACAAGTGCGAAAAGTGGTTTTTCAACACTAACACAAGTGCGAAAAGTGGTTTTTCAACACTATCACAAGTGCAAAAAGTGTTTTTTCCACACTAATACAAGTGCAAAAGTGGTTTCCTGCACCAACACAAGTGCGAAAAGTGGTTTTTCAACACTAACACAAGTGCGAAAAGTGGTTTTTCAACACTAACACAAGTGCGAAAAGTGATTTTTCCACACTAATACAAGTGCAAAAGTGGTTTCCTGCACCAACACAAGTGCGAAAAGTGGTTTGTCAACACTAACACAAGTGCGAAAAGTGGTTTTTCAACACTAACACAAGTGCGAAAAGTGTTTTTTCCACACTAATACAAGTGCAAAAGTGGTTTCCTGCACCAACACAAGTGCGAAAAGTGGTTTTTCAACACTGATCACAAGTGCAAAAAGTGTTTTTTCCACACTAATACAAGTGCAAAAGTGGTTTCCTGCACCAACACAAGTGCGAAAAGTGGTTTTTCAACACTAACACAAGTGCGAAAAGTGGTTTTTCAACACTAACACAAGTGCGAAAAGTGGTTTTTCCACACTAATACAAGTGCAAAAGTGGTTTCCTGCACCAACACAAGTGCGAAAAGTGGTTTTTCAACACTAACACAAGTACGAAAAGTGGTTTTTCAAAACTATCACAAGTGCAAAAAGTGTTTTTTCCACACTAATACAAGTGCAAAAGTGGTTTCCTGCACCAACACAAGTGCGAAAAGTGGTTTTTCAACACTAACACAAGTGCGAAAAGTGGTTTTTTCAACACTATCACAAGTGCAAAAAGTGTTTTTTTCCACACTAATACAAGTGCAAAAGTGGTTTCCTGCACCAACACAAGTGCGAAAAGTGGTTTTTCAACACTATCACAAGTGCAAAAAGTGTTTTTTCCACACTAATACAAGTGCAAAAGTGGTTTCCTGCACCAACACAAGTGCGAAAAGTGGTTTTTCAACACTAACACAAGTGCGAAAAGTGGTTTTTCAACACTAACACAAGTGCGAAAATTGATTTTTCCACACTAATACAAGTGCAAAAGTGGTTTCCTGCACCAACACAAGTGCGAAAAGTGGTTTGTCAACACTAACACAAGTGCGAAAAGTGGTTTTTCAACACTATCACAAGTGCAAAAAGTGTTTTTTCCACACTAATACAAGTGCAAAAGTGGTTTCCTGCACCAACACAAGTGCGAAAAGTGGTTTTTCAACACTATCACAAGTGCAAAAAGTGTTTTTCCACACTAATACAAGTGCAAAAGTGGTTTCCTGCACCAACACAAGTGCGAAAAGTGGTTTTTCAACACTATCACAAGTGCGAAAAGTGGTTTTTCAACACTAACACAAGTGCGAAATGTGGTTTTTCAACACTATCACAAGTGCAAAAAGTGTTTTTTCCACACTAATACAAGTGCAAAAGTGGTTTCCTTCACTAACACAAGTGCTAAAAGTGGTTTTTCAACACTAACACAAGTGCGAAAAGTGGTTTTTCAACACTAACACAAGTGCGAAAAGTGGTTTTTTCCACACTAATACAAGTGCAAAAGTGGTTTCCTGCACAAACACAAGTGCGAAAAGTGGTTTTTCAACACTATCACAAGTGCAAAAAGTGTTTTTTCCACACTAATACAAGTGC
>NW_027618435.1:0-73163 GCF_964187855.1 Myxine glutinosa | reverse complement strand
AAGTGGTTTTTCAACACTAACACAAGTGCGAAAAGTGGTTTTTCAACACTAACACAAGTGCAAAAAGTGGTTTTTCAACACTATCACAAGTGCAAAAAGTGTTTTTTCCACACTAATACAAGTGCAAAAGTGGTTTCCTGCACCAACACCAGTGCGAAAAGTGGTTTTTAAACACTAACTCAAGTGCGAAAAGTGGTTTTTCAACACTATCACAAGTGCAAAAAGTGTTTTTTCCACACTAATACAAGTGCAAAAGTGGTTTCCTGCACCAACACAAGTGCGAAAAGTGGTTTTTCAACATTAACACAAGTGCGAAAAGTGGTTTTTCAACACTAACACAAGTGCGAAAAGTGGTTTTTCCACACTAATACAAGTGCAAAAGTGGTTTCCTTCACCAACACAACTGCGAAAAGTGGTTTTTCAACACTAACACAAGTGCGAAAAGTGGTTTTTCAACACTAACACAAGTGCGAAAAGTGGTTTTTCAACACTAACACAAGTGCGAAAAGTGGTTTTTCAACACCAACACAAGTGCGAAAAGTGGTTTTTCCACACTAATACAAGTGCAAAAGTGGTTTCCTGCACCAACACAAGTGCGAAAAGTGGTTTTTCAACACTAACACACGTGCGAAAAGTGGTTTTTCAACACTATCACAAGTGCAAAAAGTGTTTTTTCCACACTAATACAAGTGCAAAAGTGGTTTCCTGCACCAACACAAGTGCGAAAAGTGGTTTTTCAACACTAACACAAGTGCGAAAAGTGGTTTTTCAACAATAACACAAGTGCGAAAAGTGTTTTTTCCACACTAATACAAGTGCAAAAGTGGTTTCCTGCACCAACACAAGTGCGAAAAGTGGTTTTTCAACACTAACACAAGTGCGAAAAGTGATTTTTCAACACTAACACAAGTGCGAAAATTGGTTTTTCAACACTAACACAAGTGCGAAAAGTGGTTTTTCCACACTAATACAAGTGCAAAAGTGGTTTCCTGCACCAACACAAGTGCGAAAAGTGGTTTTTCAACACTAACACAAGTGCGAAAAGTGGTTTTTCAACACTAACACAAGTGCGAAAAGTGTTTTTTCCACACTAATACAAGTGCAAAAGTGGTTTTTCCACACTAATACAAGTGCAAAAGTGGTTTCCTGCACCAACACAAGTGCGAAAAGTGGTTTTTCAACACTAACACAAGTGCGAAAAGTGTTTTTTCCACACTAATACAAGTGCAAAAGTGGTTTCCTGCACCAACACAAGTGCGAAAAGTGTTTTTTCCACACTAATACAAGTGCAAAAGTGGTTTCCTGCACCAACACAAGTGCGAAAAGTGGTTTTTCAACACTAACACAAGTGCAAAAAGTGGTTTTCAACACTATCACAAGTGCAAAATGTGTTTTTTCCACACTAATACAAGTGCAAAAGTGGTTTCCTGCACCAACACAAGTGCAAAAAGTGGTTTTTCAACACTAACACAAGTGCGAAAAGTGGTTTTTCAACACTATCACAAGTGCAAAAAGTGTTTTTTCCACACTAATACAAGTGCAAAAGTGGTTTCCTGCACCAACACAAGTGCGAAAAGTGGTTTTTCAACACTAACACAAGTGCGAAAAGTGGTTTTTCAACACTAACACAAGTGCGAAAAGTGGTTTTTCCACACTAATACAAGTGCAAAAGTGGTTTCCTGCACCAATACAAGTGCGAAAAGTGGTTTTTCAACACTAACACAAGTGCGAAAAGTGTTTTTTCCACACTAATACAAGTGCAAAAGTGGTTTCCTGCACCAACACAAGTGCGAAAAGTGTTTTTTCCACACTAATACAAGTGCAAAAGTGGTTTCCTGCACCAACACAAGTGCGAAAAGTGGTTTTTCAACACTAACACAAGTGCAAAAAGTGGTTTTCAACACTATCACAAGTGCAAAATGTGTTTTTTCCACACTAATACAAGTGCAAAAGTGGTTTCCTGCACCAACACAAGTGCAAAAAGTGGTTTTTCAACACTAACACAAGTGCGAAAAGTGGTTTTTCAACACTATCACAAGTGCAAAAAGTGTTTTTTCCACACTAATACAAGTGCAAAAGTGGTTTCCTGCACCAACACAAGTGCGAAAAGTGGTTTTTCAACACTAACACAAGTGCGAAAAGTGGTTTTTCAACACTAACACAAGTGCGAAAAGTGGTTTTTCCACACTAATACAAGTGCAAAAGTGGTTTCCTGCACCAATACAAGTGCGAAAAGTGGTTTTTCAACACTAACACAAGTACAAAAAGTGGTTTTTCAACACTATCACAAGTGCAAAATGTGTTTTTTCCACACTAATACAAGTGCAAAAGTGGTTTCCTGCACCAACACAAGCGCGAAAAGTGGTTTTTCAACACTAACATAAGCGCGAAAAGTGGTTTTTCAACACTAACACAAGTGCAAAAAGTGGTTTTTCAACACTATCACAAGTGCAAAAAGTGTTTTTTCCACACTAATACAAGTGCAAAAGTGGTTTCCTGCACCAACACAAGTGCGAAAAGTGGTTTTTCAACACTAACACAAGTGCGAAAAGTGGTTTTTCAACACTAACACAAGTGCGAAAAGTGTTTTTTCCACACTAATACAAGTGCAAAAGTGGTTTTTCCACACTAATACAAGTGCAAAAGTGGTTTCCTGCACCAACACAAGTGCGAAAAGTGGTTTTTCAACACTAACACAAGTGCGAAAAGTGTTTTTTCCACACTAATACAAGTGCAAAAGTGGTTTCCTGCACCAACACAAGTGCGAAAAGTGTTTTTGCCACACTAATACAAGTGCAAAAGTGGTTTCCTGCACCAACACAAGTGCGAAAAGTGGTTTTTCAACACTAACACAAGTGCAAAAAGTGGTTTTCAACACTATCACAAGTGCAAAATGTGTTTTTTCCACACCAATACAAGTGCAAAAGTGGTTTCCTGCACCAACACAAGTGCGAAAAGTGGTTTTTCAACACTAACACAAGTGCGAAAAGTGGTTTTTCAACACTAACACAAGTGCGAAAAGTGGTTTTTCAACACTATCACAAGTGCGAAAAGTGTTTTTTCCACACTAATACAAGTGCAAAAGTGGTTTCCTGCACAAACACAAGTGCGAAAAGTGGTTTTTCAACACTAACACGAAAAGTGGTTTTTTAAACACTAACACAAGTGCGAAAAGTGGTTTTTCAACACTATCACAAGTGCAAAAAGTGTTTTTTCCACACTAATACAAGTGCAAAAGTGGTTTCCTGCACCAACACAAGTGCGAAAAGTGGTTTTTCAACACTAACACAAGTGCAAAAAGTGGTTTTTCAACACTATCACAAGTGCAAAAAGTGTTTTTTCCACACTAATACAAGTGCAAAAGTGGTTTCCTGCACCAACACAAGTGAGAAAAGTGGTTTTTCAACACTAACACAAGTGCGAAAAGTGGTTTTTCAACACTAACACAAGTGCAAAAAGTGGTTTTTCAACACTATCACAAGTGCAAAAAGTGTTTTTTCCACACTAATACAAGTGCAAAAGTGGTTTCCTGCACCAACACAAGTGCGAAAAGTGGTTTTTAAACACTAACTCAAGTGCGAAAAGTGGTTTTTCAACACTATCACAAGTGCAAAAAGTGTTTTTTCCACACTAATACAAGTGCAAAAGTGGTTTCCTGCACCAACACAAGTGCGAAAAGTGGTTTTTCAACATTAACACAAGTGCGAAAAGTGGTTTTTCAACACTAACACAAGTGCGAAAAGTGGTTTTTCCACACTAATACAAGTGCAAAAGTGGTTTCCTTCACCAACACAACTGCGAAAAGTGGTTTTTCAACACTAACACAAGTGCGAAAAGTGGTTTTTCAACACTAACACAAGTGCGAAAAGTGGTTTTTCAACACTAACACAAGTGCGAAAAGTGGTTTTTCAACACCAACACAAGTGCGAAAAGTGGTTTTTCCACACTAATACAAGTGCAAAAGTGGTTTCCTGCACCAACACAAGTGCGAAAAGTGGTTTTTCAACACTAACACACGTGCGAAAAGTGGTTTTTCAACACTATCACAAGTGCAAAAAGTGTTTTTTCCACACTAATACAAGTGCAAAAGTGGTTTCCTGCACCAACACAAGTGCGAAAAGTGGTTTTTCAACACTAACACAAGTGCGAAAAGTGGTTTTTCAACAATAACACAAGTGCGAAAAGTGTTTTTTCCACACTAATACAAGTGCAAAAGTGGTTTCCTGCACCAACACAAGTGCGAAAAGTGGTTTTTCAACACTAACACAAGTGCGAAAAGTGATTTTTCAACACTAACACAAGTGCGAAAATTGGTTTTTCAACACTAACACAAGTGCGAAAAGTGGTTTTTCCACACTAATACAAGTGCAAAAGTGGTTTCCTGCACCAACACAAGTGCGAAAAGTGGTTTTTCAACACTAACACAAGTGCGAAAAGTGGTTTTTCAACACTATCACAAGTGCAAAAAGTGTTTTTTCCTCACTAATACAAGTGCAAAAGTGGTTTCCTGCACCAACACAAGTGCGAAAAGTGGTTTTTCAACACTAACACAAGTGCGAAAAGTGGTTTTTCAACACTAACTCAAGTGCGAAAAGTGTTTTTTCCACACTAATACAAGTGCAAAAGTGGTTTCCTGCACCAACACAAGTGCGAAAAGTGGTTTTTCAACACTAACACAAGTGCGAAAAGTGGTTTTTCAACACTAACACGAGTGCGAAAAGTGGTTTTTCAACACTAACACAAGTGCGAAAAGTGGTTTTTCCACACTAATACAAGTGCAAAAGTGGTTTCCTGCACCAACACAAGTGCGAAAAGTGGTTTATCAACACTAACACAAGTGCGAAAAGTGGTTTTTCAACACTAACACAAGTGCGAAAAGTGGTTTTTCCACACTAAAACAAGTGCAAAAGTGGTTTCCTGCACCAACACAAGTGCGAAAAGTGGTTTTTCAACACTAACACAAGTGCGAAAAGTGGTTTTTCAACACTATCACAAGTGCAAAAAGTGTTTTTTCCACACTAATACAAGTGCAAAAGTGGTTTCCTGCACCAACACAAGTGCGAAAAGTGGTTTATCAACACTAACACAAGTGCGAAAAGTGGTTTTTCAACACTAACACAAGTGCGAAAAGTGGTTTTTCCACACTAAAACAAGTGCAAAAGTGGTTTCCTGCACCAACACAAGTGCGAAAAGTGGTTTTTCAACACTAACACAAGTACAAAAAGTGGTTTTTCAACACTATCACAAGTGCAAAATGTGTTTTTTCCACACTAATACAAGTGCAAAAGTGGTTTCCTGCACCAACACAAGCGCGAAAAGTGGTTTTTCAACACTAACATAAGCGCGAAAAGTGGTTTTTCAACACTAACACAAGTGCAAAAAGTGGTTTTTCAACACTATCACAAGTGCAAAAAGTGTTTTTTCCACACTAATACAAGTGCAAAAGTGGTTTCCTGCACCAACACAAGTGCGAAAAGTGGTTTTTCAACACTAACACAAGTGCGAAAAGTGGTTTTTCAACACTAACACAAGTGCGAAAAGTGTTTTTTCCACACTAATACAAGTGCAAAAGTGGTTTTTCCACACTAATACAAGTGCAAAAGTGGTTTCCTGCACCAACACAAGTGCGAAAAGTGGTTTTTCAACACTAACACAAGTGCGAAAAGTGTTTTTTCCACACTAATACAAGTGCAAAAGTGGTTTCCTGCACCAACACAAGTGCGAAAAGTGTTTTTGCCACACTAATACAAGTGCAAAAGTGGTTTCCTGCACCAACACAAGTGCGAAAAGTGGTTTTTCAACACTAACACAAGTGCAAAAAGTGGTTTTCAACACTATCACAAGTGCAAAATGTGTTTTTTCCACACCAATACAAGTGCAAAAGTGGTTTCCTGCACCAACACAAGTGCGAAAAGTGGTTTTTCAACACTAACACAAGTGCGAAAAGTGGTTTTTCAACACTAACACAAGTGCGAAAAGTGGTTTTTCAACACTATCACAAGTGCGAAAAGTGTTTTTTCCACACTAATACAAGTGCAAAAGTGGTTTCCTGCACAAACACAAGTGCGAAAAGTGGTTTTTCAACACTAACACGAAAAGTGGTTTTTTAAACACTAACACAAGTGCGAAAAGTGGTTTTTCAACACTATCACAAGTGCAAAAAGTGTTTTTCCCACACTAATACAAGTGCAAAAGTGGTTTCCTGCACCAACACAAGTGCGAAAAGTGGTTTTTCAACACTAACACAAGTGCAAAAAGTGGTTTTTCAACACTATCACAAGTGCAAAATGTGTTTTTTCCACACTAATACAAGTGCAAAAGTGGTTTCCTGCACCAACACAAGTGCAAAAAGTGGTTTTTCAACACTAACACAAGTGCGAAAAGTGGTTTTTCAACACTATCACAAGTGCAAAAAGTGTTTTTTCCACACTAATACAAGTGCAAAAGTGGTTTCCTGCACCAACACAAGTGCGAAAAGTGGTTTTTCAACACTAACACAAGTGCGAAAAGTGGTTTTTCAACACTAACACAAGTGCGAAAAGTGGTTTTTCCACACTAATACAAGTGCAAAAGTGGTTTCCTGCACCAATACAAGTGCGAAAAGTGGTTTTTCAACACTAACACAAGTGCGAAAAGTGTTTTTTCCACACTAATACAAGTGCAAAAGTGGTTTCCTGCACCAACACAAGTGCGAAAAGTGTTTTTTCCACACTAATACAAGTGCAAAAGTGGTTTCCTGCACCAACACAAGTGCGAAAAGTGGTTTTTCAACACTAACACAAGTGCAAAAAGTGGTTTTCAACACTATCACAAGTGCAAAATGTGTTTTTTCCACACTAATACAAGTGCAAAAGTGGTTTCCTGCACCAACACAAGTGCAAAAAGTGGTTTTTCAACACTAACACAAGTGCGAAAAGTGGTTTTTCAACACTATCACAAGTGCAAAAAGTGTTTTTTCCACACTAATACAAGTGCAAAAGTGGTTTCCTGCACCAACACAAGTGCGAAAAGTGGTTTTTCAACACTAACACAAGTGCGAAAAGTGGTTTTTCAACACTAACACAAGTGCGAAAAGTGGTTTTTCCACACTAATACAAGTGCAAAAGTGGTTTCCTGCACCAATACAAGTGCGAAAAGTGGTTTTTCAACACTAACACAAGTACAAAAAGTGGTTTTTCAACACTATCACAAGTGCAAAATGTGTTTTTTCCACACTAATACAAGTGCAAAAGTGGTTTCCTGCACCAACACAAGCGCGAAAAGTGGTTTTTCAACACTAACATAAGCGCGAAAAGTGGTTTTTCAACACTAACACAAGTGCAAAAAGTGGTTTTTCAACACTATCACAAGTGCAAAAAGTGTTTTTTCCACACTAATACAAGTGCAAAAGTGGTTTCCTGCACCAACACAAGTGCGAAAAGTGGTTTTTCAACACTAACACAAGTGCGAAAAGTGGTTTTTCAACACTAACACAAGTGCGAAAAGTGTTTTTTCCACACTAATACAAGTGCAAAAGTGGTTTTTCCACACTAATACAAGTGCAAAAGTGGTTTCCTGCACCAACACAAGTGCGAAAAGTGGTTTTTCAACACTAACACAAGTGCGAAAAGTGTTTTTTCCACACTAATACAAGTGCAAAAGTGGTTTCCTGCACCAACACAAGTGCGAAAAGTGTTTTTGCCACACTAATACAAGTGCAAAAGTGGTTTCCTGCACCAACACAAGTGCGAAAAGTGGTTTTTCAACACTAACACAAGTGCAAAAAGTGGTTTTCAACACTATCACAAGTGCAAAATGTGTTTTTTCCACACCAATACAAGTGCAAAAGTGGTTTCCTGCACCAACACAAGTGCGAAAAGTGGTTTTTCAACACTAACACAAGTGCGAAAAGTGGTTTTTCAACACTAACACAAGTGCGAAAAGTGGTTTTTCAACACTATCACAAGTGCGAAAAGTGTTTTTTCCACACTAATACAAGTGCAAAAGTGGTTTCCTGCACAAACACAAGTGCGAAAAGTGGTTTTTCAACACTAACACGAAAAGTGGTTTTTTAAACACTAACACAAGTGCGAAAAGTGGTTTTTCAACACTATCACAAGTGCAAAAAGTGTTTTTTCCACACTAATACAAGTGCAAAAGTGGTTTCCTGCACCAACACAAGTGCGAAAAGTGGTTTTTCAACACTAACACAAGTGCAAAAAGTGGTTTTTCAACACTATCACAAGTGCAAAAAGTGTTTTTTCCACACTAATACAAGTGCAAAAGTGGTTTCCTGCACCAACACAAGTGAGAAAAGTGGTTTTTCAACACTAACACAAGTGCGAAAAGTGGTTTTTCAACAGTAACACAAGTGCAAAAAGTGGTTTTTCAACACTATCACAAGTGCAAAAAGTGTTTTTTCCACACTAATACAAGTGCAAAAGTGGTTTCCTGCACCAACACAAGTGCGAAAAGTGGTTTTTAAACACTAACTCAAGTGCGAAAAGTGGTTTTTCAACACTATCACAAGTGCAAAAAGTGTTTTTTCCACACTAATACAAGTGCAAAAGTGGTTTCCTGCACCAACACAAGTGCGAAAAGTGGTTTTTCAACATTAACACAAGTGCGAAAAGTGGTTTTTCAACACTAACACAAGTGCGAAAAGTGGTTTTTCCACACTAATACAAGTGCAAAAGTGGTTTCCTTCACCAACACAACTGCGAAAAGTGGTTTTTCAACACTAACACAAGTGCGAAAAGTGGTTTTTCAACACTAACACAAGTGCGAAAAGTGGTTTTTCAACACTAACACAAGTGCGAAAAGTGGTTTTTCAACACCAACACAAGTGCGAAAAGTGGTTTTTCCACACTAATACAAGTGCAAAAGTGGTTTCCTGCACCAACACAAGTGCGAAAAGTGGTTTTTCAACACTAACACACGTGCGAAAAGTGGTTTTTCAACACTATCACAAGTGCAAAAAGTGTTTTTTCCACACTAATACAAGTGCAAAAGTGGTTTCCTGCACCAACACAAGTGCGAAAAGTGGTTTTTCAACACTAACACAAGTGCGAAAAGTGGTTTTTCAACAATAACACAAGTGCGAAAAGTGTTTTTTCCACACTAATACAAGTGCAAAAGTGGTTTCCTGCACCAACACAAGTGCGAAAAGTGGTTTTTCAACACTAACACAAGTGCGAAAAGTGATTTTTCAACACTAACACAAGTGCGAAAATTGGTTTTTCAACACTAACACAAGTGCGAAAAGTGGTTTTTCCACACTAATACAAGTGCAAAAGTGGTTTCCTGCACCAACACAAGTGCGAAAAGTGGTTTTTCAACACTAACACAAGTGCGAAAAGTGGTTTTTCAACACTATCACAAGTGCAAAAAGTGTTTTTTCCTCACTAATACAAGTGCAAAAGTGGTTTCCTGCACCAACACAAGTGCGAAAAGTGGTTTTTCAACACTAACACAAGTGCGAAAAGTGGTTTTTCAACACTAACTCAAGTGCGAAAAGTGTTTTTTCCACACTAATACAAGTGCAAAAGTGGTTTCCTGCACCAACACAAGTGCGAAAAGTGGTTTTTCAACACTAACACAAGTGCGAAAAGTGGTTTTTCAACACTAACACGAGTGCGAAAAGTGGTTTTTCAACACTAACACAAGTGCGAAAAGTGGTTTTTCCACACTAATACAAGTGCAAAAGTGGTTTCCTGCACCAACACAAGTGCGAAAAGTGGTTTATCAACACTAACACAAGTGCGAAAAGTGGTTTTTCAACACTAACACAAGTGCGAAAAGTGGTTTTTCCACACTAAAACAAGTGCAAAAGTGGTTTCCTGCACCAACACAAGTGCGAAAAGTGGTTTTTCAACACTAACACAAGTGCGAAAAGTGGTTTTTCAACACTATCACAAGTGCAAAAAGTGTTTTTTCCACACTAATACAAGTGCAAAAGTGGTTTCCTGCACCAACACAAGTGCGAAAAGTGGTTTATCAACACTAACACAAGTGCGAAAAGTGGTTTTTCAACACTAACACAAGTGCGAAAAGTGGTTTTTCCACACTAAAACAAGTGCAAAAGTGGTTTCCTGCACCAACACAAGTGCGAAAAGTGGTTTTTCAACACTAACACAAGTACAAAAAGTGGTTTTTCAACACTATCACAAGTGCAAAATGTGTTTTTTCCACACTAATACAAGTGCAAAAGTGGTTTCCTGCACCAACACAAGCGCGAAAAGTGGTTTTTCAACACTAACATAAGCGCGAAAAGTGGTTTTTCAACACTAACACAAGTGCAAAAAGTGGTTTTTCAACACTATCACAAGTGCAAAAAGTGTTTTTTCCACACTAATACAAGTGCAAAAGTGGTTTCCTGCACCAACACAAGTGCGAAAAGTGGTTTTTCAACACTAACACAAGTGCGAAAAGTGGTTTTTCAACACTAACACAAGTGCGAAAAGTGTTTTTTCCACACTAATACAAGTGCAAAAGTGGTTTTTCCACACTAATACAAGTGCAAAAGTGGTTTCCTGCACCAACACAAGTGCGAAAAGTGGTTTTTCAACACTAACACAAGTGCGAAAAGTGTTTTTTTCCACACTAATACAAGTGCAAAAGTGGTTTCCTGCACCAACACAAGTGCGAAAAGTGTTTTTGCCACACTAATACAAGTGCAAAAGTGGTTTCCTGCACCAACACAAGTGCGAAAAGTGGTTTTTCAACACTAACACAAGTGCAAAAAGTGGTTTTCAACACTATCACAAGTGCAAAATGTGTTTTTTCCACACCAATACAAGTGCAAAAGTGGTTTCCTGCACCAACACAAGTGCGAAAAGTGGTTTTTCAACACTAACACAAGTGCGAAAAGTGGTTTTTCAACACTAACACAAGTGCGAAAAGTGGTTTTTCAACACTATCACAAGTGCGAAAAGTGTTTTTTCCACACTAATACAAGTGCAAAAGTGGTTTCCTGCACAAACACAAGTGCGAAAAGTGGTTTTTCAACACTAACACGAAAAGTGGTTTTTTAAACACTAACACAAGTGCGAAAAGTGGTTTTTCAACACTATCACAAGTGCAAAAAGTGTTTTTTCCACACTAATACAAGTGCAAAAGTGGTTTCCTGCACCAACACAAGTGCGAAAAGTGGTTTTTCAACACTAACACAAGTGCGAAAAGTGGTTTTTCAACACTAACACAAGTGCGAAAAGTGGTTTTTCCACACTAATACAAGTGCAAAAGTGGTTTCCTGCACCAATACAAGTGCGAAAAGTGGTTTTTCAACACTAACACAAGTGCGAAAAGTGTTTTTTCCACACTAATACAAGTGCAAAAGTGGTTTCCTGCACCAACACAAGTGCGAAAAGTGTTTTTTCCACACTAATACAAGTGCAAAAGTGGTTTCCTGCACCAACACAAGTGCGAAAAGTGGTTTTTCAACACTAACACAAGTGCAAAAAGTGGTTTTCAACACTATCACAAGTGCAAAATGTGTTTTTTCCACACTAATACAAGTGCAAAAGTGGTTTCCTGCACCAACACAAGTGCAAAAAGTGGTTTTTCAACACTAACACAAGTGCGAAAAGTGGTTTTTCAACACTATCACAAGTGCAAAAAGTGTTTTTTCCACACTAATACAAGTGCAAAAGTGGTTTCCTGCACCAACACAAGTGCGAAAAGTGGTTTTTCAACACTAACACAAGTGCGAAAAGTGGTTTTTCAACACTAACACAAGTGCGAAAAGTGGTTTTTCCACACTAATACAAGTGCAAAAGTGGTTTCCTGCACCAATACAAGTGCGAAAAGTGGTTTTTCAACACTAACACAAGTAAAAAAAGTGGTTTTTCAACACTATCACAAGTGCAAAATGTGTTTTTTCCACACTAATACAAGTGCAAAAGTGGTTTCCTGCACCAACACAAGCGCGAAAAGTGGTTTTTCAACACTAACATAAGCGCGAAAAGTGGTTTTTCAACACTAACACAAGTGCAAAAAGTGGTTTTTCAACACTATCACAAGTGCAAAAAGTGTTTTTTCCACACTAATACAAGTGCAAAAGTGGTTTCCTGCACCAACACAAGTGCGAAAAGTGGTTTTTCAACACTAACACAAGTGCGAAAAGTGGTTTTTCAACACTAACACAAGTGCGAAAAGTGTTTTTTCCACACTAATACAAGTGCAAAAGTGGTTTTTCCACACTAATACAAGTGCAAAAGTGGTTTCCTGCACCAACACAAGTGCGAAAAGTGGTTTTTCAACACTAACACAAGTGCGAAAAGTGTTTTTTCCACACTAATACAAGTGCAAAAGTGGTTTCCTGCACCAACACAAGTGCGAAAAGTGTTTTTGCCACACTAATACAAGTGCAAAAGTGGTTTCCTGCACCAACACAAGTGCGAAAAGTGGTTTTTCAACACTAACACAAGTGCAAAAAGTGGTTTTCAACACTATCACAAGTGCAAAATGTGTTTTTTCCACACCAATACAAGTGCAAAAGTGGTTTCCTGCACCAACACAAGTGCGAAAAGTGGTTTTTCAACACTAACACAAGTGCGAAAAGTGGTTTTTCAACACTAACACAAGTGCGAAAAGTGGTTTTTCCACACTAATACAAGTGCAAAAGTGGTTTCCTGCACCAACACAAGTGCAAAAAGTGGTTTTTCAACACTAACACAAGTGCGAAAAGTGGTTTTTCAACACTATCACAAGTGCAAAAAGTGTTTTTTCCACACTAATACAAGTGCAAAAGTGATTTCCTGCACCAACACAAGTGCGAAAAGTGGTTTTTCAACACTAACACAAGTGTGAAAAGTGGTTTTTCAACACTAACACAAGTGCGAAAAGTGGTTTTTCCACACTTATACAAGTGCAAAAGTGGTTTCCTGCACCAACACAAGTGCGAAAAGTGGTTTTTCAACACTAACACAAGTGCGAAAAGTGGTTTTTCAACACTAACACAAGTGCGAGAAGTATTTTTTCCACACTAATACAAGTGCAAAAGTGGTTTCCTGCACCAACACAAGTGCGAAAAGTGGTTTTTCAACACTAACACAAGTGCGAAAAGTGGATTTTCAACACTAACACAAGTGCGAAAAGTGGTTTTTCAACACTAACACAAGTGCGAAAAGTGGTTTTCCCACACTAATACAAGTGCAAAAGTGGTTTCCTGCACCAACACAAGTGCGAAAAGTGGTTTTTCAACACTAACACAAGTGCGAAAAGTGGTTTTTCAACACTAACACAAGTGCGAAAAGTGGTTTTTCAACACTAACACAAGTGCGAAAAGTGGTTTTTCCACACTAATACAAGTGCAAAAGTGGTTTCCTGCACCAACACAGGTGCGAAAAGTGGTTTTTCAACACTAACACAAGTGAGAAAAGTGGTTTTTCAACACTATCACAAGTGCAAAAAGTGTTTTTTCCACACTAATACAAGTGCAAAAGTGGTTTCCTGCACCAACACAAGTGCGAAAAGTGGTTTTTCAACACTAACACAAGTGCGAAAAGTGGTTTTTCAACACTAACACAAGTGCGAAAAGTGGTTTTTCCACACTAATACAAGTGCAAAAGTGGTTTCCTGCACCAACACAAGTGCAAAAAGTGGTTTTTCAACACTAACACAAGTGCGAAAAGTGGTTTTTCAACACTATCACAAGTGCAAAAAGTGTTTTTTCCACACTAATACAAGTGCAAAAGTGGTTTCCTGCACCAACACAAGTGCGAAAAGTGGTTTTTCAACACTAACACAAGTGCGAAAAGTGGTTTTTCAACACTAACAAAAGTGCGAAAAGTGGTTTTTCAACACTATCACAAGTGCAAAAAGTGTTTTTTCCACACTAATACAAGTGCAAAAGTGGTTTCCTGCACCACAAAAGTGCGAAAAGTGGTTTTTAAACACTAACGCAAGTGTGAAACGTGGTTTTTCAACACTATCACAAGTGCAAAAAGTGTTTTTTCCACACTAATACAAGTGCAAAAGTGGTTTCCTGCACCAACACAAGTGCGAAAAGTGGTTTTTCAACACTAACACAAGTGCGAAAAGTGGTTTTTCAACACTAACACAAGTGCGAAAAGTGGTTTTTCAACACTAACACAAGTGCGAAAAGTGGTTTTTCAACACCAACACAAGTGCGAAAAGTGGTTTTTCCACACTAATACAAGTGCAAAACTGGTTTCCTGCACCAACACAAGTGCGAAAAGTGGTTTTTCAACACTAACACACGTGCAAAAAGTGGTTTTTCAACACTATCACAAGTGCAAAAAGTGTTTTTTCCACACTAATACAAGTGCAAAAGTGGTTTCCTGTACCAACACAAGTGCGAAAAGTGGTTTTTCAACACTAACACACGTGCGAAAAGTGGTTTTTCAACACTATCACAAGTGCAAAAAGTGTTTTTTCCACACTAATACAAGTGCAAAAGTGGTTTCCTGCACCAACACAAGTGCGAAAAGTGGTTTTTCCACACTAATACAAGTGCAAAAGTGGTTTCCTGCACCAACACAGGTGCGAAAAGTGGTTTTTCAACACTAACACACGTGCGAAAAGTGGTTTTTCAACACTATCACACGTGCAAAAAGTGTTTTTTCCACACTAATACAAGTGCAAAAGTGGTTTCCTGCACCAACACAAGTGCGAAAAGTGGTTTTTCAACACTAACACAAGTGCGAAAAGTGGTTTTTCAACACTAACACAAGTGCGAAAAGTGGTTTTTCAACACTAACACAAGTGCGAAAAGTGGTTTTTCAACACTAACACAAGTGCGAAAAGTGTTTTTTCAACACCAACACAAGTGCGAAAAGTGGTTTTTCCACACTAATACAAGTGCAAAAGTGGTTTCCTGCACCAACACAAGTGCGAAAAGTGGTTTTTCAACACTAACACAAGTGCGAAAAGTGGTTTTTCAACACCAACACAAGTGCGAAAAGTGGTTTTTCCACACTAATACAAGTGCAAAAGTGGTTTCCTGCAACAACACAAGTGCGAAAAGTGGTTTTTCAACACCAACACAAGTGCGAAAAGTGGTTTTTCCACACTAATACAAGTGCAAAAGTGGTTTCCTGCAACAACACAAGTGCGAAAAGTGGTTTTTCAACACTAACACACGTGCGAAAAGTGGTTTTTCAACACTATCACAAGTGCAAAAAGTGTTTTTTCCACACTAATACAAGTGCAAAAGTGGTTTCCTGCACCAACACAAGTGCGAAAAGTGGTTTTTCAACACTAACTCAAGTGCGAAACGTGGTTTTTCAACACTATCACAAGTGCAAAAAGTGTTTTTTCCACACTAATACAAGTGCAAAAGTGGTTTCCTGCACCAACACAAGTGCGAAAAGTGGTTTTTCAACACTAACACAAGTGCGAAAAGTGGTTTTTCAACACTAACACAAGTGCGAAAAGTGGTTTTTCAACACCAACACAAGTGCGAAAAGTGGTTTTTCCACACTAATACAAGTGCAAAAGTTGTTTCCTGCACCAACACAAGTGCGAAAAGTGGTTTTTCAACACTAACACAAGTGCGAAAAGTGGTTTTTCAACACACACATAAGTGCGAAAAGTGTTTTTTCCACACTAATACAAGTGCAAAAGTGGTTTCCTGCACCAACACAAGTGCGAAAAGTGGTTTTTCAACACTAACACAAGTGCGAAAAGTGATTTTTCAACACTAACACAAGTGCGAAAATTGGTTTTTCAACACTAACACAAGTGCGAAAAGTGGTTTTTCCACACTAATACATGTGCAAAAGTGGTTTCCTGCACCAACACAAGTGCGAAAAGTGGTTTTTCAACACTAACACAAGTGCGAAAAGTGGTTTTTCAACACTATCACAAGTGCAAAAAGTGTTTTTTCCACACTAATACAAGTGCAAAAGTGGTTTCCTGCACCAACACAAGTGCGAAAAGTCGTTTTTCAACACTAACACAAGTGCGAAAAGTGGTTTTTCAACACGAACTCAAGTGCGAAAAGTGTTTTTTCCACACTAATACAAGTGCAAAAGTGGTTTCCTGCACCAACACAAGTGCGAAAAGTGGTTTTTCAACACTAACACAAGTGCGAAAAGTGGTTTTTCAACATTAACACAAGTGCGAAAAGTGGTTTTTCAACATTAACACAAGTGCGAAAAGTGGTTTTTCAACACTAACACAAGTGCGAAAAGTGGTTTTTCCACACTAATACAAGTGCAAAAGTGGTTTCCTGCACCAACACAAGTGCGAAAAGTGGTTTTTCAACACTAACACAAGTGCGAAAAGTGGTTTTTCAACACTATCACAAGTGCAAAAAGTGTTTTTTCCACACTAATACAAGTGCAAAAGTGGTTTCCTGCACCAACACAAGTGCGAAAAGTGGTTTATCAACACTAACACAAGTGCGAAAAGTGGTTTTTCAACACTAACACAAGTGCGAAAAGTGGTTTTTCCACACTAAAACAAGTGCAAAAGTGGTTTCCTGCACCAACACAAGTGCGAAAAGTGGTTTTTCAACACTAACACAAGTGCGAAAAGTGGTTTTTCAACACTATCACAAGTGCGAAAAGTGATTTTTCAACACTAACACAAGTGCGAAAAGTGGTTTTTCAACACTAACACAAGTGCAAAAAGTGGTTTTTCCACACTAATACAAGTGCAAAAGTGGTTTCCTGCACCAACACAAGTGCGAAAAGTGGTTTTTCAACACTAACACAATTGCGAAAAGTGGTTTTTCAACACTATCACAAGTGCAAAAAGTGTTTTTTCCACACTAATACAAGTGCAAAAGTGGTTTCCTGCACCAACACAAGTGCGAAAAGTGGTTTTTCAACACGAACACAAGTGCGAAAAGTGGTTTTTCAACACTAACACAAGTTCGAAAAGTGGTTTTTCAACACTAACACAAGTGCGAAAAGTGGTTTTTCAACACTATCACAAGTGCAAAAAGTGTTTTTTTCCACACTAATACAAGTGCAAAAGTGATTTCCTGCACCAATACAAGTGCGAAAAGTGGTTTTTCAACACTAACACAAGTGTGAAAAGTGGTTTTTCAACACTAACACAAGTGCGAAAAGTGGTTTTTCCACACTTATACAAGTGCAAAAGTGGTTTCCTGCACCAACACAAGTGCGAAAAGTGGTTTTTCAACACTAACACAAGTGCGAAAAGTGGTTTTTCAACACTAACACAAGTGCGAGAAGTGTTTTTTCCACACTAATACAAGTGCAAAAGTGGTTTCCTGCACCAACACAAGTGCGAAAAGTGGTTTTTCAACACTAACACAAGTGCGAAAAGTGGATTTTCAACACTAACACAAGTGCGAAAAGTGGTTTTTCAACACTAACACAAGTGCGAAAAGTGGTTTTTCCACACTAATACAAGTGCAAAAGTGGTTTCCTGCACCAACACAAGTGCGAAAAGTGGTTTTTCAACACTAACACAAGTGCGAAAAGTGGTTTTTCAACACTAACACAAGTGCGAAAAGTGGTTTTTCAACACTAACACAAGTGCGAAAAGTGGTTTTTCCACACTAATACAAGTGCAAAAGTGGTTTCCTGCACCAACACAAGTGCGAAAAGTGGTTTTTCAACACTAACACAAGTGCGAAAAGTGTTTTTTCCACACTAATACAAGTGCAAAAGTGGTTTCCTGCACCAACACAAGTGCGAAAAGTGGTTTTCAACACTAACACAAGTGCGAAAAGTGGTTTTTCAACCCTATCACAAGTGCAAAAAGTGTTTTTTCCACACTAATACAAGTGCAAAAGTGGTTTCCTGCACCAACACAAGTGCGAAAAGTGGTTTTTCAACACTAACACAAGTGCAAAAAGTGGTTTTTCAACACTAACACAAGTGCGAAAAGTGGTTTTTCCACACTAATACAAGTGCAAAAGTGGTTTCCTGCACCAACACAAGTGCAAAAAGTGGTTTTTCAACACTAACACAAGTGCAAAAAGTGGTTTTTCAACACTATCACAAGTGCAAAAAGTGTTTTTTCCACACTAATACAAGTGCAAAAGTGGTTTCCTGCACCAACACAAGTGCGAAAAGTGGTTTTTCAACACTAACACAAGTGCGAAAAGTGGTTTTTCAACACTAACACAAGTGCGAAAAGTGGTTTTTCCACACTAATACAAGTGCAAAAGTGGTTTCCTGCACCAATACAAGTGCGAAAAGTGGTTTTTCAACACTAACACAAGTACAAAAAGTGGTTTTTCAACACTATCACAAGTGCAAAATGTGTTTTTTCCACACTAATACAAGTGCAAAAGTGGTTTCCTGCACCAACACAAGCGCGAAAAGTGGTTTTTCAACACTAACACAAGCGCGAAAAGTGGTTTTTCAACACTAACACAAGTGCAAAAAGTGGTTTTTCAACACTATCACAAGTGCAAAAAGTGTTTTTTCCACACTAATACAAGTGCAAAAGTGGTTTCCTGCACCAACACAAGTGCGAAAAGTGGTTTTTCAACACTAACACAAGTGCGAAAAGTGGTTTTTCAACACTAACACAAGTGCGAAAAGTGTTTTTTCCACACTAATACAAGTGCAAAAGTGGTTTTTCCACACTAATACAAGTGCAAAAGTGGTTTCCTGCACCAACACAAGTGCGAAAAGTGGTTTTTCAACACTAACACAAGTGCGAAAAGTGTTTTTTCCAAACTAACACAAGTGCGAAAAGTGGTTTTTCAACACTATCACAAGTGCAAAAAGTGTTTTTTCCTCACTAATACAAATGCAAAAGTGGTTTCCTGCACCACACAAGTGCGAAAAGTGGTTTTTAAACACTAACACAAGTGCGAAAAGTGGTTTTTCAACACTATCACAAGTGTAAAAAGTGTTTTTTCCACACCAATACAAGTGCAAAAGTGGTTTCCTGCACCAACACAAGTGCGAAAAGTGGTTTTTCAACACTAACACAAGTGCGAAAAGTGGTTTTTCAACACTAACACAAGTGCGAAAAGTGTTTTTTCCACACTAATACAAGTGCAAAAGTGGTTTCCTGCACCAACACAAGTGCGAAAAGTGATTTTTCAACACTAACACGAAAAGTGGTTTTTTAAACACTAACACAAGTGCGAAAAGTGGTTTTTCAACACTATCACAAGTGCAAAAAGTGTTTTTTCCACACTAATACAAGTGCAAAAGTGGTTTCCCGCACCAACACAAGTGCGAAAAGTCGTTTTTCAACACTAACACGCGAAACAACACTAACACGGTTTTTTAAACACTAACACAAGTGCGAAAAGTGGTTTTTCAACACTATCACAAGTGCAAAAAGTGTTTTTTCCACACTAATACAAGTGCAAAAGTGGTTTCCTGCACAACACAAGTGCGAAAAGTGGTTTTTCAACACTAACACAAGTGCGAAAAGTGGTTTTTCAACACTAACACAAGTGCGAAAAGTGGTTTTTCAACACTATCACAAGTGCAAAAAGTGTTTTTTCCACACTAATACAAGTGCAAAAGTGGTTTCCTGCACCACACAAGTGCGAAAAGTGGTTTTTAAACACTAACACAAGTGCGAAAAGTGGTTTTTCAACACTATCACAAGTGCAAAAAGTGTTTTTTCCACACTAATACAAGTGTAAAAGTGGTTTCCTGCACCAACACAAGTGCGAAAAGTGGTTTTTCAACACTAACACAAGTGCGAAAAGTGGTTTTTCCACACTAATACAAGTGCAAAAGTGGTTTCCTGCACCAACACAAGTGCGAAAAGTGGTTTTTCAACACTAACACAAGTGCAAAAAGTGGTTTTTCAACACTAACACAAGTGCGAAAAGTGGTTTTTCAACACTAACACAAGTGCGAAAAGTGGTTTTTCAACACCAACACAAGTGCGAAAAGTGGTTTTTCCACACTAATACAAGTGCAAAAGTGGTTTCCTGCACCAACACAAGTGCGAAAAGTGGTTTTCCAACACTAACACAAGTGCGAAAAGTGGTTTTTCAACACTAACACAAGTGCGAAAAGTGTTTTTTCCACACTAATACAAGTGCAAAAGTGGTTTCTTGCACCAACACAAGTGCGAAAAGTGGTTTTTCAACACTAACACAAGTGCGAAAAGTGATTTTTCAACACTAACACAAGTGCGAAAATTGGTTTTTCAACACTAACACAAGTGCGAAAAGTGGTTTTTCCACACTAATACAAGTGCAAAAGTGGTTTCCTGCACCAACACAAGTGCGAAAAGTGGTTTTTCAACACTAACACAAGTGCGAAAAGTGGTTTTTCAACACTATCACAAGTGCAAAAAGTGTTTTTTCCACACTAATACAAGTGCAAAAGTGGTTTCCTGCACCAACACAAGTGCGAAAAGTGGTTTTTCAACACTAACACAAGTGCGAAAAGTGGTTTTTCAACACGAACTCAAGTGCGAAAAGTGTTTTTTCCACACTAATACAAGTGCAAAAGTGGTTTCCTGCACCAACACAAGTGCGAAAAGTGGTTTTTCAACACTAACACAAGTGCGAAAAGTGGTTTTTCAACACTAACACAAGTGCGAAAAGTGGTTTTTCAACACTAACACAAGTGCGAAAAGTGGTTATTCCACACTAATACAAGTGCAAAAGTGGTTTCCTGCACCAACACAAGTGCGAAAAGTGGTTTTTCAACACTATCACAAGTGCGAAAAGTGGTTTTTCAACACTATCACAAGTGCAAAAAGTGTTTTTTCCACACTAATACAAGTGCAAAAGTGGTTTCCTGCACCAACACAAGTGCGAAAAGTGGTTTATCAACACTAACACAAGTGCGAAAAGTGGTTTTTCAACACTAACACAAGTGCGAAAAGTGGTTTTTCCACACTAAAACAAGTGCAAAAGTGGTTTCCTGCACCAACACAAGTGCGAAAAGTGGTTTTTCAACACTAACACAAGTGCGAAAAGTGGTTTTTCAACACTATCACAAGTGCGAAAAGTGATTTTTCAACACTAACACAAGTGCGAAAAGTGGTTTTTCAACACTAACACAAGTGCAAAAAGTGGTTTTTCCACACTAATACAAGTGCAAAAGTGGTTTCCTGCACCAACACAAGTGCGAAAAGTGGTTTTTCAACACTAACACAAGTGCGAAAAGTGGTTTTTAACACTATCACAAGTGCAAAAAGTGTTTTTTCCACACTAATACAAGTGCAAAAGTGGTTTCCTGCACCAACACAAGTGCGAAAAGTGGTTTTTCAACACTAACACAAGTGCGAAAAGTGGTTTTTCAACACTAACACAAGTGCGAAAAGTGTTTTTTCCACACTAATACAAGTGCAAAAGTGGTTTTCTGCACCAACACAAGTGCGAAAAGTGGTTTTTCAACACTAACACAAGTTCGAAAAGTGGTTTTTCAACACTAACACAAGTGCGAAAAGTGGTTTTTCAACACTATCACAAGTGCAAAAAGTGTTTTTTCCACACTAATACAAGTGCAAAAGTGATTTCCTGCACCAATACAAGTGCGAAAAGTGGTTTTTCAACACTAACACAAGTGTGAAAAGTGGTTTTTCAACAATAACACAAGTGCGAAAAGTGGTTTTTCCACACTTATACAAGTGCAAAAGTGGTTTCCTGCACCAACACAAGTGCGAAAAGTGGTTTTTCAACACTAACACAAGTGCGAAAAGTGGTTTTTCAACACTAACACAAGTGCGAGAAGTGTTTTTTCAACACTAATACAAGTGCAAAAGTGGTTTCCTGCACCAACACAAGTGCGAAAAGTGGTTTTTCAACACTAACACAAGTGCGAAAAGTGGATTTTCAACACTAACACAAGTGCGAAAAGTGGTTTTTCAACACTAACACAAGTGCGAAAAGTGGTTTTTCCACACTAATACAAGTGCAAAAGTGGTTTCCTGCACCAACACAAGTGCGAAAAGTGGTTTTTCAACACTAACACAAGTGCGAAAAGTGGTTTTTCAACACTAACACAAGTGCGAAAAGTGGTTTTTTCAACACTAACACAAGTGCGAAAAGTGGTTTTTCCACACTAATACAAGTGCAAAAGTGGTTTCCTGCACCAACACAAGTGCGACAAGTGGTTTTTCAACACTAACACAAGTGCGAAAAGTGTTTTTTCCACACTAATACAAGTGCAAAAGTGGTTTCCTGCACCAACACAACTGCGAAAAGTGGTTTTTCAACACTAACACAAGTGCGAAAAGTGGTTTTTCAACCCTATCACAAGTGCAAAAAGTGTTTTTTCCACACTAATACAAGTGCAAAAGTGGTTTCCTGCACCAACACAAGTGCGAAAACTGGTTTTTCAACACTAACACAAGTGCAAAAAGTGGTTTTTCAACACTAACACAAGTGCGAAAAGTGGTTTTTCCACACTAATACAAGTGCAAAAGTGGTTTCCTGCACCAACACAAGTGCGAAAAGTGGTTTTTCAACACTAACACAAGTGCGAAAAGTGGTTTTTCAACACTAACACAAGTGCGAAAAGTGGTTTTTCCACACTAATACAAGTGCAAAAGTGGTTTCCTGCACCAATACAAGTGCGAAAAGTGGTTTTTCAACACTAACACAAGTACAAAAAGTGGTTTTTCAACACTATCACAAGTGCAAAATGTGTTTTTTCCACACTAATACAAGTGCAAAAGTGGTTTCCTGCACCAACACAAGCGCGAAAAGTGGTTTTTCAACACTAACACAAGTGCGAAAAGTGGTTTTTCAACACTAACACAAGTGCGAAAAGTGGTTTTTCAACACTATTACAAGTGCAAAAAGTGTTTTTTCCACACTAATACAAGTGCAAAAGTGGTTTCCTGCACCAATACAAGTGCGAAAAGTGGTTTTTCAACACTAACACAAGTGCGAAAAGTAGTTTTTCAACACTAACACAAGTGCGAAAAGTGTTTTTTCCACACTAATACAAGCGCAAAAGTGGTTTTTCCACACTAATACAAGTGCAAAAGTGGTTTCCTGCACCAACACAAGTGCGAAAAGTGGTTTTTCAACACTAACACAAGTGCGAAAAGTGTTTTTTCCACACTAATACAAGTGCAAAAGTGGTTTCCTGCACCAACACAAGTGCGAAAAGTGTTTTTTCCACACTAATACAAGTGCAAAAGTGGTTTCCTGCACCAACACAAGTGCGAAAAGTGGTTTTTCAACACTAACACAAGTGCAAAAAGTGGTTTTCAACACTATCACAAGTGCAAAATGTGTTTTTTCCACACTAATACAAGTGCAAAAGTGGTTTCCTGTACCAACACAAGTGCGAAAAGTGGTTTTTCAACACTAACACAAGTGCGAAAAGTGGTTTTTCAACACTAACACAAGTGCGAAAAGTGGTTTTTCAACACTATCAAAAGTGCAAAAAGTGTTTTTTCCACACTAATACAAGTGCAAAAGTGGTTTCCTGCACCACACAAGTGCGAAAAGTGGTTTTTAAACACTAACACAAGTGCGAAAAGTGGTTTTTCAACACTAATACAAGTGCAAAAGTGGTTTCCTGCACCAACACAAGTGCGAAAAGTGGTTTTTCAACACTAACACAAGTGCGAAAAGTGGATTTTCAACACTAACACAAGTGCGAAAAGTGGTTTTTCAACACTAACACAAGTGCGAAAAGTGGTTTTTCCACACTAATACAAGTGCAAAAGTGGTTTCCTGCACCAACACAAGTGCGAAAAGTGGTTTTTCAACACTAACACAAGTGCGAAAAGTGGTTTTTCAACACTAACACAAGTGCGAAAAGTGGTTTTTCAACACTAACACAAGTGCGAAAAGTGGTTTTTCCACACTAATCCAAGTGCAAAAGTGGTTTCCTGCACCAACACAAGTGCGAAAAGTGGTTTTTCAACACTAACACAAGTGCGAAAAGTGTTTTTTCCACACGAATACAAGTGCAAAAGTGGTTTCCTGCACCAACACAAGTGCGAAAAGTGGTTTTTCAACACTAACACAAGTGCGAAAAGTGGTTTTTCAACCCTATCACAAGTGCAAAAAGTGTTTTTTCCACACTAATACAAGTGCAAAAGTGGTTTCCTACACCAACACAAGTGCGAAAAGTGGTTTTTCAACACTAACACAAGTGCAAAAAGTGGTTTTTCAACACTAACACAAGTGCGAAAAGTGGTTTTTCCACACTAATACAAGTGCAAAAGTGGTTTCCTGCACCAACACAAGTGCAAAAAGTGGTTTTTCAACACTAACACAAGTGCAAAAAGTGGTTTTTCAACACTATCACAAGTGCAAAAAGTGTTTTTTCCACACTAATACAAGTGCAAAAGTGGTTTCCTGCACCAACACAAGTGCGAAAAGTGGTTTTTCAACACTAACACAAGTGCGAAAAGTGGTTTTTCAACACTAACACAAGTGCGAAAAGTGGTTTTTCCACACTAATACAAGTGCAAAAGTGGTTTCCTGCACCAATACAAGTGCGAAAAGTGGTTTTTCAACACTAACACAAGTACAAAAAGTGGTTTTTCAACACGATCACAAGTGCAAAATGTGTTTTTTCCACACTAATACAAGTGCAAAAGTGGTTTCCTGCACCAACACAAGCGCGAAAAGTGGTTTTTCAACACTAACACAAGCGCGAAAAGTGGTTTTTCAACACTAACACAAGTGCAAAAAGTGGTTTTTCAACACTATCACAAGTGCAAAAAGTGTTTTTTCCACACTAATACAAGTGCAAAAGTGGTTTCCTGCACCAACACAAGTGCGAAAAGTGGTTTTTCAACACTAACACAAGTGCGAAAAGTGGTTTTTCAACACTAACACAAGTGCGAAAAGTGTTTTTTCCACACTAATACAAGTGCAAAAGTGGTTTTTCCACACTAATACAAGTGCAAAAGTGGTTTCCTGCACCAACACAAGTGCGAAAAGTGTTTTTTCCACACTAATACAAGTGCAAAAGTGGTTTCCTGCACCAACACAAGTGCGAAAAGTGGTTTTTCAACACTAACACAAGTGCAAAAAGTGGTTTTTCAACACTAACACAAGTGCGAAAAGTGGTTTTTCCACACTAATACAAGTGCAAAAGTGGTTTCCTGCACCAACACAAGTGCGAAAAGTGGTTTTTCAACACTAACACAAGTGCGAAAAGTGGTTTTTCAACACTAACACAAGTGCGAAAAGTGGTTTTTCCACACTAATACAAGTGCAAAAGTGGTTTCCTGCACCAATACAAGTGCGAAAAGTGGTTTTTCAACACTAACACAAGTACAAAAAGTGGTTTTTCAACACTATCACAAGTGCAAAATGTGTTTTTTCCACACTAATACAAGTGCAAAAGTGGTTTCCTGCACCAACACAAGCGCGAAAAGTGGTTTTTCAACACTAACACAAGTGCGAAAAGTGGTTTTTCAACACTAACACAAGTGCGAAAAGTGGTTTTTCAACACTATTACAAGTGCAAAAAGTGTTTTTTCCACACTAATACAAGTGCAAAAGTGGTTTCCTGCACCAATACAAGTGCGAAAAGTGGTTTTTCAACACTAACACAAGTGCGAAAAGTAGTTTTTCAACACTAACACAAGTGCGAAAAGTGTTTTTTCCACACTAATACAAGCGCAAAAGTGGTTTTTCCACACTAATACAAGTGCAAAAGTGGTTTCCTGCACCAACACAAGTGCGAAAAGTGGTTTTTCAACACTAACACAAGTGCGAAAAGTGTTTTTTCCACACTAATACAAGTGCAAAAGTGGTTTCCTGCACCAACACAAGTGCGAAAAGTGTTTTTTCCACACTAATACAAGTGCAAAAGTGGTTTCCTGCACCAACACAAGTGCGAAAAGTGGTTTTTCAACACTAACACAAGTGCAAAAAGTGGTTTTCAACACTATCACAAGTGCAAAATGTGTTTTTTCCACACTAATACAAGTGCAAAAGTGGTTTCCTGTACCAACACAAGTGCGGAAAAGTGGTTTTTCAACACTAACACAAGTGCGAAAAGTGGTTTTTCAACACTAACACAAGTGCGGAAAAGTGGTTTTTCAACACTATCAAAAGTGCAAAAAGTGTTTTTTCCACACTAATACAAGTGCAAAAGTGGTTTCCTGCACCACACAAGTGCGAAAAGTGGTTTTTAAACACTAACACAAGTGCGAAAAGTGGTTTTTCAACACTAATACAAGTGCAAAAGTGGTTTCCTGCACCAACACAAGTGCGAAAAGTGGTTTTTCAACACTAACACAAGTGCGAAAAGTGGATTTTCAACACTAACACAAGTGCGAAAAGTGGTTTTTCAACACTAACACAAGTGCGAAAAGTGGTTTTTCCACACTAATACAAGTGCAAAAGTGGTTTCCTGCACCAACACAAGTGCGAAAAGTGGTTTTTCAACACTAACACAAGTGCGAAAAGTGGTTTTTCAACACTAACACAAGTGCGAAAAGTGGTTTTTCAACACTAACACAAGTGCGAAAAGTGGTTTTTCCACACTAATCCAAGTGCAAAAGTGGTTTCCTGCACCAACACAAGTGCGAAAAGTGGTTTTTCAACACTAACACAAGTGCGAAAAGTGTTTTTTCCACACGAATACAAGTGCAAAAGTGGTTTCCTGCACCAACACAAGTGCGAAAAGTGGTTTTTCAACACTAACACAAGTGCGAAAAGTGGTTTTTCAACCCTATCACAAGTGCAAAAAGTGTTTTTTCCACACTAATACAAGTGCAAAAGTGGTTTCCTACACCAACACAAGTGCGAAAAGTGGTTTTTCAACACTAACACAAGTGCAAAAAGTGGTTTTTCAACACTAACACAAGTGCGAAAAGTGGTTTTTCCACACTAATACAAGTGCAAAAGTGGTTTCCTGCACCAACACAAGTGCAAAAAGTGGTTTTTCAACACTAACACAAGTGCAAAAAGTGGTTTTTCAACACTATCACAAGTGCAAAAAGTGTTTTTTCCACACTAATACAAGTGCAAAAGTGGTTTCCTGCACCAACACAAGTGCGAAAAGTGGTTTTTCAACACTAACACAAGTGCGAAAAGTGGTTTTTCAACACTAACACAAGTGCGAAAAGTGGTTTTTCCACACTAATACAAGTGCAAAAGTGGTTTCCTGCACCAATACAAGTGCGAAAAGTGGTTTTTCAACACTAACACAAGTACAAAAAGTGGTTTTTCAACACGATCACAAGTGCAAAATGTGTTATTTCCACACTAATACAAGTGCAAAAGTGGTTTCCTGCACCAACACAAGCGCGAAAAGTGGTTTTTCAACACTAACACAAGCGCGAAAAGTGGTTTTTCAACACTAACACAAGTGCAAAAAGTGGTTTTTCAACACTATCACAAGTGCAAAAAGTGTTTTTTCCACACTAATACAAGTGCAAAAGTGGTTTCCTGCACCAACACAAGTGCGAAAAGTGGTTTTTCAACACTAACACAAGTGCGAAAAGTGGTTTTTCAACACTAACACAAGTGCGAAAAGTGTTTTTTCCACACTAATACAAGTGCAAAAGTGGTTTTTCCACACTAATACAAGTGCAAAAGTGGTTTCCTGCACCAACACAAGTGCGAAAAGTGTTTTTTCCACACTAATACAAGTGCAAAAGTGGTTTCCTGCACCAACACAAGTGCGAAAAGTGGTTTTTCAACACTAACACAAGTGCAAAAAGTGGTTTTCAACACTATCACAAGTGCAAAAAGTGTTTTTTCCACACTAATACAAGTGCAAAAGTGGTTTCCTGCACCAACACAAGTGCGAAAAGTGGTTTTTCAACACTAACACAAGTGCGAAAAGTGGTTTTTCAACACTAACACAAGTGCGAAAAGTGTTTTTTCCACACTAATACAAGTGCAAAAGTGGTTTCCTGCACCAACACAAGCGCGAAAAGTGGTTTTTCAACACTAACACAAGTGCGAAAAGTGGTTTTTCAACACTAACACAAGTGCGAAAAGTGGTTTTTCAACACTATCACAAGTGCAAAAAGTGTTTTTTCCACACTAATACAAGTGCAAAAGTGGTTTCCTGCACCAACACAAGTGCGAAAAGTGGTTTTTCAACACTAACACAAGTGCGAAAAGTAGTTTTTCAACACTAACACAAGTGCGAAAAGTGTTTTTTCCACACTAATACAAGCGCAAAAGTGGTTTTTCCACACTAATACAAGTGCAAAAGTGGTTTCCTGCACCAACACAAGTGCGAAAAGTGGTTTTTCAACACTAACACAAGTGCGAAAAGTGTTTTTTCCACACTAATACAAGTGCAAAAGTGGTTTCCTGCACCAACACAAGTGCGAAAAGTGTTTTTTCCACACTAATACAAGTGCAAAAGTGGTTTCCTGCACCAACACAAGTGCGAAAAGTGGTTTTTCAACACTAACACAAGTGCAAAAAGTGGTTTTCAACACTATCACAAGTGCAAAATGTGTTTTTTCCACACTAATACAAGTGCAAAAGTGGTTTCCTGTACCAACACAAGTGCGAAAAGTGGTTTTTCAACACTAACACAAGTGCGAAAAGTGGTTTTTCAACACTAACACAAGTGCGAAAAGTGGTTTTTCAACACTATCAAAAGTGCAAAAAGTGTTTTTTCCACACTAATACAAGTGCAAAAGTGGTTTCCTGCACCACACAAGTGCGAAAAGTGGTTTTTAAACACTAACACAAGTGCGAAAAGTGGTTTTTCAACACTAATACAAGTGCAAAAGTGGTTTCCTGCACCAACACAAGTGCGAAAAGTGGTTTTTCAACACTAACACAAGTGCGAAAAGTGGATTTTCAACACTAACACAAGTGCGAAAAGTGGTTTTTCAACACTAACACAAGTGCGAAAAGTGGTTTTTCCACACTAATACAAGTGCAAAAGTGGTTTCCTGCACCAACACAAGTGCGAAAAGTGGTTTTTCAACACTAACACAAGTGCGAAAAGTGGTTTTTCAACACTAACACAAGTGCGAAAAGTGGTTTTTCAACACTAACACAAGTGCGAAAAGTGGTTTTTCCACACTAATCCAAGTGCAAAAGTGGTTTCCTGCACCAACACAAGTGCGAAAAGTGGTTTTTCAACACTAACACAAGTGCGAAAAGTGTTTTTTCCACACTAATACAAGTGCAAAAGTGGTTTCCTGCACCAACACAAGTGCGAAAAGTGGTTTTTCAACACTAACACAAGTGCGAAAAGTGGTTTTTCAACCCTATCACAAGTGCAAAAAGTGTTTTTTCCACACTAATACAAGTGCAAAAGTGGTTTCCTGCACCAACACAAGTGCAAAAAGTGGTTTTTCAACACTAACACAAGTGCGAAAAGTGGTTTTTCAACACTATCACAAGTGCAAAAAGTGTTTTTTCCACACTAATACAAGTGCAAAAGTGGTTTCCTGCACCAACACAAGTGCGAAAAGTGGTTTTTCAACACTAACACAAGTGCGAAAAGTGGTTTTTCAACACTAACACAAGTGCGAAAAGTGGTTTTTCAACACTATCACAAGTGCAAAAAGTGTTTTTTCCACACTAATACAAGTGCAAAAGTGGTTTCCTGCACCACACAAGTGCGAAAAGTGGTTTTTAAACACTAACGCAAGTGCGAAACGTGGTTTTTCAACACTATCACAAGTGCAAAAAGTGTTTTTTCCACACTAATACAAGTGCAAAAGTGGTTTCCTGCACCAACACAAGTGCGAAAAGTGGTTTTTCAACACTAACACAAGTGCGAAAAGTGGTTTTTCAACACTAACACAAGTGCGAAAAGTGGTTTTTCAACACTAACACAAGTGCGAAAAGTGGTTTTTCAACACCAACACAAGTGCGAAAAGTGGTTTTTCCACACTAATACAAGTGCAAAACTGGTTTCCTGCACCAACACAAGTGCGAAAAGTGGTTTTTCAACACTAACACACGTGCAAAAAGTGGTTTTTCAACACTATCACAAGTGCAAAAAGTGTTTTTTCCACACTAATACAAGTGCAAAAGTGGTTTCCTGCACCAACACAAGTGCGAAAAGTGGTTTTTCAACACTAACACACGTGCGAAAAGTGGTTTTTCAACACTATCACAAGTGCAAAAAGTGTTTTTTCCACACTAATACAAGTGCAAAAGTGGTTTCCTGCACCAACACAAGTGCGAAAAGTGGTTTTTCCACACTAATACAAGTGCAAAAGTGGTTTCCTGCACCAACACAGGTGCGAAAAGTGGTTTTTCAACACTAACACACGTGCGAAAAGTGGTTTTTCAACACTATCACACGTGCAAAAAGTGTTTTTTCCACACTAATACAAGTGCAAAAGTGGTTTCCTGCACCAACACAAGTGCGAAAAGTGGTTTTTCAACACTAACACAAGTGCGAAAAGTGGTTTTTCAACACTAACACAAGTGCGAAAAGTGGTTTTTCAACACTAACACAAGTGCGAAAAGTGGTTTTTCAACACTAACACAAGTGCGAAAAGTGTTTTTTCAACACCAACACAAGTGCGAAAAGTGGTTTTTCCACACTAATACAAGTGCAAAAGTGGTTTCCTGCACCAACACAAGTGCGAAAAGTGGTTTTTCAACACTAACACACGTGCGAAAAGTGGTTTTTCAACACTATCACAAGTGCAAAAAGTGTTTTTTCCACACTAATACAAGTGCAAAAGTGGTTTCCTGCACCAACACAAGTGCGAAAAGTGGTTTTTCAACACTAACACAAGTGCGAAAAGTGGTTTTTCAACACCAACACAAGTGCGAAAAGTGGTTTTTCCACACTAATACAAGTGCAAAAGTGGTTTCCTGCAACAACACAAGTGCGAAAAGTGGTTTTTCAACACCAACACAAGTGCGAAAAGTGGTTTTTCCACACTAATACAAGTGCAAAAGTGGTTTCCTGCAACAACACAAGTGCGAAAAGTGGTTTTTCAACACTAACACACGTGCGAAAAGTGGTTTTTCAACACTATCACAAGTGCAAAAAGTGTTTTTTCCACACTAATACAAGTGCAAAAGTGGTTTCCTGCACCAACACAAGTGCGAAAAGTGGTTTTTCAACACTAACTCAAGTGCGAAACGTGGTTTTTCAACACTATCACAAGTGCAAAAAGTGTTTTTTCCACACTAATACAAGTGCAAAAGTGGTTTCCTGCACCAACACAAGTGCGAAAAGTGGTTTTTCAACACTAACACAAGTGCGAAAAGTGGTTTTTCAACACTAACACAAGTGCGAAAAGTGGTTTTTCAACACCAACACAAGTGCGAAAAGTGGTTTTTCCACACTAATACAAGTGCAAAAGTTGTTTCCTGCACCAACACAAGTGCGAAAAGTGGTTTTTCAACACTAACACAAGTGCGAAAAGTGGTTTTTCAACACACACATAAGTGCGAAAAGTGTTTTTTCCACACTAATACAAGTGCAAAAGTGGTTTCCTGCACCAACACAAGTGCGAAAAGTGGTTTTTCAACACTAACACAAGTGCGAAAAGTGATTTTTCAACACTAACACAAGTGCGAAAATTGGTTTTTCAACACTAACACAAGTGCGAAAAGTGGTTTTTCCACACTAATACATGTGCAAAAGTGGTTTCCTGCACCAACCCAAGTGCGAAAAGTGGTTTTTCAACACTAACACAAGTGCGAAAAGTGGTTTTTCAACACTATCACAAGTGCAAAAAGTGTTTTTTCCACACTAATACAAGTGCAAAAGTGGTTTCCTGCACCAACACAAGTGCGAAAAGTCGTTTTTCAACACTAACACAAGTGCGAAAAGTGGTTTTTCAACACGAACTCAAGTGCGAAAAGTGTTTTTTCCACACTAATACAAGTGCAAAAGTGGTTTCCTGCACCAACACAAGTGCGAAAAGTGGTTTTTCAACACTAACACAAGTGCGAAAAGTGGTTTTTCAACATTAACACAAGTGCGAAAAGTGGTTTTTCAACATTAACACAAGTGCGAAAAGTGGTTTTTCAACACTAACACAAGTGCGAAAAGTGGTTTTTCCACACTAATACAAGTGCAAAAGTGGTTTCCTGCACCAACACAAGTGCGAAAAGTGGTTTTTCAACACTAACACAAGTGCGAAAAGTGGTTTTTCAACACTATCACAAGTGCAAAAAGTGTTTTTTCCACACTAATACAAGTGCAAAAGTGGTTTCCTGCACCAACACAAGTGCGAAAAGTGGTTTATCAACACTAACACAAGTGCGAAAAGTGGTTTTTCAACACTAACACAAGTGCGAAAAGTGGTTTTTCCACACTAAAACAAGTGCAAAAGTGGTTTCCTGCACCAACACAAGTGCGAAAAGTGGTTTTTCAACACTAACACAAGTGCGAAAAGTGGTTTTTCAACACTATCACAAGTGCGAAAAGTGATTTTTCAACACTAACACAAGTGCGAAAAGTGGTTTTTCAACACTAACACAAGTGCAAAAAGTGGTTTTTCCACACTAATACAAGTGCAAAAGTGGTTTCCTGCACCAACACAAGTGCGAAAAGTGGTTTTTCAACACTAACACAAGTGCGAAAAGTGGTTTTTCAACACTATCACAAGTGCAAAAAGTGTTTTTTCCACACTAATACAAGTGCAAAAGTGGTTTCCTGCACCAACACAAGTGCGAAAAGTGGTTTTTCAACACTAACACAAGTGCGAAAAGTGGTTTTTCAACACTAACACAAGTTCGAAAAGTGGTTTTTCAACACTAACACAAGTGCGAAAAGTGGTTTTTCAACACTATCACAAGGCAAAAAGTGTTTTTTCCACACTAATACAAGTGCAAAAGTGATTTCCTGCACCAATACAAGTGCGAAAAGTGGTTTTTCAACACTAACACAAGTGTGAAAAGTGGTTTTTCAACACTAACACAAGTGCGAAAAGTGGTTTTTCCACACTTATACAAGTGCAAAAGTGGTTTCCTACACCAACACAAGTGCGAAAAGTGGTTTTTCAACACTAACACAAGTGCGAAAAGTGGTTTTTCAACACTAACACAAGTGCGAGAAGTGTTTTTTCCACACTAATACAAGTGCAAAAGTGGTTTCCTGCACCAACACAAGTGCGAAAAGTGGTTTTTCAACACTAACACAAGTGCGAAAAGTGGATTTTCAACACTAACACAAGTGCGAAAAGTGGTTTTTCAACACTAACACAAGTGCGAAAAGTGGTTTTTCCACACTAATACAAGTGCAAAAGTGGTTTCCTGCACCAACACAAGTGCGAAAAGTGGTTTTTCAACACTAACACAAGTGCGAAAAGTGGTTTTTCAACACTAACACAAGTGCGAAAAGTGGTTTTTCAACACTATCACAAGTGCAAAAAGTGTTTTTTCCACACTAATACAAGTGCAAAAGTGGTTTCCTGCACCACACAAGTGCGAAAAGTGGTTTTTAAACACTAACGCAAGTGCGAAACGTGGTTTTTCAACACTATCACAAGTGCAAAAAGTGTTTTTTCCACACTAATACAAGTGCAAAAGTGGTTTCCTGCACCAACACAAGTGCGAAAAGTGGTTTTTCAACACTAACACAAGTGCGAAAAGTGGTTTTTCAACACTAACACAAGTGCGAAAAGTGGTTTTTCAACACTAACACAAGTGCGAAAAGTGGTTTTTCAACACCAACACAAGTGCGAAAAGTGGTTTTTCCACACTAATACAAGTGCAAAACTGGTTTCCTGCACCAACACAAGTGCGAAAAGTGGTTTTTCAACACTAACACACGTGCAAAAAGTGGTTTTTCAACACTATCACAAGTGCAAAAAGTGTTTTTTCCACACTAATACAAGTGCAAAAGTGGTTTCCTGCACCAACACAAGTGCGAAAAGTGGTTTTTCAACACTAACACACGTGCGAAAAGTGGTTTTTCAACACTATCACAAGTGCAAAAAGTGTTTTTTCCACACTAATACAAGTGCAAAAGTGGTTTCCTGCACCAACACAAGTGCGAAAAGTGGTTTTTCCACACTAATACAAGTGCAAAAGTGGTTTCCTGCACCAACACAGGTGCGAAAAGTGGTTTTTCAACACTAACACACGTGCGAAAAGTGGTTTTTCAACACTATCACACGTGCAAAAAGTGTTTTTTCCACACTAATACAAGTGCAAAAGTGGTTTCCTGCACCAACACAAGTGCGAAAAGTGGTTTTTCAACACTAACACAAGTGCGAAAAGTGGTTTTTCAACACTAACACAAGTGCGAAAAGTGGTTTTTCAACACTAACACAAGTGCGAAAAGTGGTTTTTCAACACTAACACAAGTGCGAAAAGTGTTTTTTCAACACCAACACAAGTGCGAAAAGTGGTTTTTCCACACTAATACAAGTGCAAAAGTGGTTTCCTGCACCAACACAAGTGCGAAAAGTGGTTTTTCAACACTAACACACGTGCGAAAAGTGGTTTTTCAACACTATCACAAGTGCAAAAAGTGTTTTTTCCACACTAATACAAGTGCAAAAGTGGTTTCCTGCACCAACACAAGTGCGAAAAGTGGTTTTTCAACACTAACACAAGTGCGAAAAGTGGTTTTTCAACACCAACACAAGTGCGAAAAGTGGTTTTTCCACACTAATACAAGTGCAAAAGTGGTTTCCTGCAACAACACAAGTGCGAAAAGTGGTTTTTCAACACCAACACAAGTGCGAAAAGTGGTTTTTCCACACTAATACAAGTGCAAAAGTGGTTTCCTGCAACAACACAAGTGCGAAAAGTGGTTTTTCAACACTAACACACGTGCGAAAAGTGGTTTTTCAACACTATCACAAGTGCAAAAAGTGTTTTTTCCACACTAATACAAGTGCAAAAGTGGTTTCCTGCACCAACACAAGTGCGAAAAGTGGTTTTTCAACACTAACTCAAGTGCGAAACGTGGTTTTTCAACACTATCACAAGTGCAAAAAGTGTTTTTTCCACACTAATACAAGTGCAAAAGTGGTTTCCTGCACCAACACAAGTGCGAAAAGTGGTTTTTCAACACTAACACAAGTGCGAAAAGTGGTTTTTCAACACTAACACAAGTGCGAAAAGTGGTTTTTCAACACCAACACAAGTGCGAAAAGTGGTTTTTCCACACTAATACAAGTGCAAAAGTTGTTTCCTGCACCAACACAAGTGCGAAAAGGGGTTTTTCAACACTAACACAAGTGCGAAAAGTGGTTTTTCAACACACACATAAGTGCGAAAAGTGTTTTTTCCACACTAATACAAGTGCAAAAGTGGTTTCCTGCACCAACACAAGTGCGAAAAGTGGTTTTTCAACACTAACACAAGTGCGAAAAGTGATTTTTCAACACTAACACAAGTGCGAAAATTGGTTTTTCAACACTAACACAAGTGCGAAAAGTGGTTTTTCCACACTAATACATGTGCAAAAGTGGTTTCCTGCACCAACCCAAGTGCGAAAAGTGGTTTTTCAACACTAACACAAGTGCGAAAAGTGGTTTTTCAACACTATCACAAGTGCAAAAAGTGTTTTTTCCACACTAATACAAGTGCAAAAGTGGTTTCCTGCACCAACACAAGTGCGAAAAGTCGTTTTTCAACACTAACACAAGTGCGAAAAGTGGTTTTTCAACACGAACTCAAGTGCGAAAAGTGTTTTTTCCACACTAATACAAGTGCAAAAGTGGTTTCCTGCACCAACACAAGTGCGAAAAGTGGTTTTTCAACACTAACACAAGTGCGAAAAGTGGTTTTTCAACATTAACACAAGTGCGAAAAGTGGTTTTTCAACATTAACACAAGTGCGAAAAGTGGTTTTTCAACACTAACACAAGTGCGAAAAGTGGTTTTTCCACACTAATACAAGTGCAAAAGTGGTTTCCTGCACCAACACAAGTGCGAAAAGTGGTTTTTCAACACTAACACAAGTGTGAAAAGTGGTTTTTCAACACTATCACAAGTGCAAAAAGTGTTTTTTCCACACTAATACAGTGCAAAAGTGGTTTCCTGCACCAACACAAGTGCGAAAAGTGGTTTATCAACACTAACACAAGTGCGAAAAGTGGTTTTTCAACACTAACACAAGTGCGAAAAGTGGTTTTTCCACACTAAAACAAGTGCAAAAGTGGTTTCCTGCACCAACACAAGTGCGAAAAGTGGTTTTTCAACACTAACACAAGTGCGAAAAGTGGTTTTTCAACACTATCACAAGTGCGAAAAGTGATTTTTCAACACTAACACAAGTGCGAAAAGTGGTTTTTCAACACTAACACAAGTGCAAAAAGTGGTTTTTCCACACTAATACAAGTGCAAAAGTGGTTTCCTGCACCAACACAAGTGCGAAAAGTGGTTTTTCAACACTAACACAAGTGCGAAAAGTGGTTTTTCAACACTATCACAAGTGCAAAAAGTGTTTTTTCCACACTAATACAAGTGCAAAAGTGGTTTCCTGCACCAACACAAGTGCGAAAAGTGGTTTTTCAACACTAACACAAGTGCGAAAAGTGGTTTTTCAACACTAACACAAGTTCGAAAAGTGGTTTTTCAACACTAACACAAGTGCGAAAAGTGGTTTTTCAACACTATCACAAGTGCAAAAAGTGTTTTTTCCACACTAATACAAGTGCAAAAGTGATTTCCTGCACCAATACAAGTGCGAAAAGTGGTTTTTCAACACTAACACAAGTGTGAAAAGTGGTTTTTCAACACTAACACAAGTGCGAAAAGTGGTTTTTCCACACTTATACAAGTGCAAAAGTGGTTTCCTACACCAACACAAGTGCGAAAAGTGGTTTTTCAACACTAACACAAGTGCGAAAAGTGGTTTTTCAACACTAACACAAGTGCGAGAAGTGTTTTTTCCACACTAATACAAGTGCAAAAGTGGTTTCCTGCACCAACACAAGTGCGAAAAGTGGTTTTTCAACACTAACACAAGTGCGAAAAGTGGATTTTCAACACTAACACAAGTGCGAAAAGTGGTTTTTCAACACTAACACAAGTGCGAAAAGTGGTTTTTCCACACTAATACAAGTGCAAAAGTGGTTTCCTGCACCAACACAAGTGCGAAAAGTGGTTTTTCAACACTAACACAAGTGCGAAAAGTGGTTTTTCAACACTAACACAAGTGCGAAAAGTGGTTTTTCAACACTAACACAAGTGCGAAAAGTGGTTTTTCCACACTAATACAAGTGCAAAAGTGGTTTCCTGCACCAACACAAGTGCGAAAAGTGGTTTTTCAACACTAACACAAGTGCGAAAAGTGTTTTTTCCACACTAATACAAGTGCAAAAGTGGTTTCCTGCACCAACACAAGTGCGAAAAGTGGTTTTTCAACACTAACACAAGTGCGAAAAGTGGTTTTTCAACCCTATCACAAGTGCAAAAAGTGTTTTTTCCACACTAATACAAGTGCAAAAGTGGTTTCCTGCACCAACACAAGTGCGAAAAGTGGTTTTTCAACACTAACACAAGTGCAAAAAGTGGTTTTTCAACACTAGCACAAGTGCGAAAAGTGGTTTTTCCACACTAATACAAGTGCAAAAGTGGTTTCCTGCACCAACACAACTGCAAAAAGTGGTTTTTCAACACTAACACAAGTGCAAAAAGTGGTTTTTCAACACTATCACAAGTGCAAAAAGTGTTTTTTCCACACTAATACAAGTGCAAAAGTGGTTTCCTGCACCAACACAAGTGCGAAAAGTGGTTTTTCAACACTAACACAAGTGCGAAAAGTGGTTTTTCAACACTAACACAAGTGCGAAAAGTGGTTTTTCCACACTAATACAAGTGCAAAAGTGGTTTCCTGCACCAATACAAGTGCGAAAAGTGGTTTTTCAACACTAACACAAGTACAAAAAGTGGTTTTTCAACACTATCACAAGTGCAAAATGTGTTTTTTCCACACTAATACAAGTGCAAAAGTGGTTTCCTGCACCAACACAAGCGCGAAAAGTGGTTTTTCAAGACTAACACAAGCGCGAAAAGTGGTTTTTCAACACTAACACAAGTGCAAAAAGTGGTTTTTCAACACTATCACAAGTGCAAAAAGTGTTTTTTCCACACTAATACAAGTGCAAAAGTGGTTTCCTGCACCAACACAAGTGCGAAAAGTGGTTTTTCAACACTAACACAAGTGCGAAAAGTGGTTTTTCAACACTAACACAAATGCGAAAAGTGTTTTTTCCACACTAATACAAGTGCAAAAGTGGTTTTTCCACACTAATACAAGTGCAAAAGTGGTTTCCTGCACCAACACAAGTGCGAAAAGTGGTTTTTCAACACTAACACAAGTGCGAAAAGTGTTTTTTCCACACTAATACAAGTGCAAAAGTGGTTTCCTGCACCAACACAAGTGCGAAAAGTGTTTTTTCCACACTAATACAAGTGCAAAAGTGGTTTCCTGCACCAACACAAGTGCGAAAAGTGGTTTTTCAACACTAACACAAGTGCAAAAAGTGGTTTTCAACACTATCACAAGTGCAAAATGTGTTTTTTCCACACTAATACAAGTGCAAAAGTGGTTTCCTGCACCAACACAAGTGCGAAAAGTGGTTTTTCAACACTAACACAAGTGCGAAAAGTGGTTTTTCAACACTAACACAAGTGCGAAAAGTGGTTTTTCAACACTATCACAAGTGCAAAAAGTGTTTTTTCCTCACTAATACAAGTGCAAAAGTGGTTTCCTGCACCACACAAGTGCGAAAAGTGGTTTTTAAACACTAACACAAGTGCGAAAAGTGGTTTTTCAACACTATCACAAGTGTAAAAAGTGTTTTTTCCACACTAATACAAGTGCAAAAGTGGTTTCCTGCACCAACACAAGTGCGAAAAGTGGTTTTTCAACACTAACACAAGTGCGAAAAGTGGTTTTTCAACACTAACACAAGTGCGAAAAGTGTTTTTTCCACACTAATACAAGTGCAAAAGTGGTTTCCTGCACCAACACAAGTGCGAAAAGTGGTTTTTCAACACTAACACGAAAAGTGGTTTTTTAAACACTAACACAAGTGCGAAAAGTGGTTTTTCAACACTATCACAAGTGCAAAAAGTGTTTTTTCCACACTAATACAAGTGCAAAAGTGGTTTCCCGCACCAACACAAGTGTGAAAAGTCGTTTTTCAACACTAACACGCGAAACAACACTAACACGGTTTTTTAAACACTAACACAAGTGCGAAAAGTGGTTTTTCAACACTATCACAAGTGCAAAAAGTGTTTTTTCCACACTAATACAAGTGCAAAAGTGGTTTCCTGCACCAACACAAGTGCGAAAAGTGGTTTTTCAACACTAACACAAGTGCGAAAAGTGGTTTTTCAACACTAACACAAGTGCGAAAAGTGGTTTTTCAACACTATCACAAGTGCAAAAAGTGTTTTTTCCACACTAATACAAGTGCAAAAGTGGTTTCCTGCACCACACAAGTGCGAAAAGTGGTTTTTAAACACTAACACAAGTGCGAAAAGTGGTTTTTCAACACTATCACAAGTGCAAAAAGTGTTTTTTCCACACTAATACAAGTGTAAAAGTGGTTTCCTGCACCAACACAAGTGCGAAAAGTGGTTTTTCAACACTAACACAAGTGCGAAAAGTGGTTTTTCAACACTAACACAAGTGCGAAAAGTGTTTTTTCCACACTAATACAAGTGCAAAAGTGGTTTCCTGCACCAACACAAGTGCGAAAAGTGGTTTTTCAACACTAACACAAGTGCAAAAAGTGGTTTTTCAACACTAACACAAGTGCGAAAAGTGGTTTTTCAACACTAACACAAGTGCGAAAAGTGGTTTTTCAACACCAACACAAGTGCGAAAAGTGGTTTTTCCACACTAATACAAGTGCAAAAGTGGTTTCCTGCACCAACACAAGTGCGAAAAGTGGTTTTCCAACACTAACACAAGTGCGAAAAGTGGTTTTTCAACACTAACACAAGTGCGAAAAGTGTTTTTTCCACACTAATACAAGTGCAAAAGTGGTTTCCTGCACCAACACAAGTGCGAAAAGTGGTTTTTCAACACTAACACAAGTGCGAAAAGTGATTTTTCAACACTAACACAAGTGCGAAAATTGGTTTTTCAACACTAACACAAGTGCGAAAAGTGGTTTTTCCACACTAATACAAGTGCAAAAGTGGTTTCCTGCACCAACACAAGTGCGAAAAGTGGTTTTTCAACACTAACACAAGTGCGAAAAGTGGTTTTTCAACACGAACTCAAGTGCGAAAAGTGTTTTTTCCACACTAATACAAGTGCAAAAGTGGTTTCCTGCACCAACACAAGTGCGAAAAGTGGTTTTTCAACACTAACACAAGTGCGAAAAGTGGTTTTTCAACACTAACACAAGTGCGAAAAGTTTTTTTCCACACTAATACAAGTGCAAAAGTGGTTTCCTGCACCAACACAAGTGCGAAAAGTGGTTTTTCAACACTAACACAAGTGCGAAAAGTGGTTTTTCAACACTAACACAAGTGCGAAAAGTGGTTTTTCAACACTAACACAAGTGCGAAAAGTGGTTTTTCCACACTAATACAAGTGCAAAAGTGGTTTCCTGCACCAACACAAGTGCGAAAAGTGGTTTTTCAACACTAACACAAGTGCGAAAAGTGGTTTTTCAACACTATCACAAGTGCAAAAAGTGTTTTTTCCACACTAATACAAGTGCAAAAGTGGTTTCCTGCACCAACACAAGTGCGAAAAGTGGTTTTTCAACACGAACTCAAGTGCGAAAAGTGTTTTTTCCACACTAATACAAGTGCAAAAGTGGTTTCCTGCACCAACACAAGTGCGAAAAGTGGTTTTTCAACACTAACACAAGTGCGAAAAGTGGTTTTTCAACACTATCACAAGTGCGAAAAGTGATTTTTCAACACTAACACAAGTGCAAAAAGTGGTTTTTCAACACTAACACAAGTGCAAAAAGTGGTTTTTCCACACTAATACAAGTGCAAAAGTGGTTTCCTGCACCAACACAAGTGCGAAAAGTGGTTTTTCAACACTAACACAAGTGCGAAAAGTGGTTTTTCAACACTATCACAAGTGCAAAAAGTGTTTTTTCCACACTAATACAAGTGCAAAAGTGGTTTCCTGCACCAACACAAGTGCGAAAAGTGGTTTTTCAACACTAACACAAGTGCGAAAAGTGTTTTTTCCACACTAATACAAGTGCAAAAGTGGTTTTCTGCACCAACACAAGTGCGAAAAGTGGTTTTTCAACACTAACACAAGTTCGAAAAGTGGTTTTTCAACACTAACACAAGTGCGAAAAGTGGTTTTTCAACACTATCACAAGTGCAAAAAGTGTTTTTTCCACACTAATACAAGTGCAAAAGTGATTTCCTGCACCAATACAAGTGCGAAAAGTGGTTTTTCAACACTAACACAAGTGTGAAAAGTGGTTTTTCAACAATAACACAAGTGCGAAAAGTGGTTTTTCCACACTTATACAAGTGCAAAAGTGGTTTCCTGCACCAACACAAGTGCAAAAAGTGGTTTTTCAACACTAACACAAGTGCGAAAAGTGGTTTTTCAACACTAACACAAGTGCGAGAAGTGTTTTTTCCACACTAATACAAGTGCAAAAGTGGTTTCCTGCACCAACACAAGTGCGAAAAGTGGTTTTTCAACACTAACACAAGTGCGAAAAGTGGATTTTCAACACTAACACAAGTGCGAAAAGTGGTTTTTCAACACTAACACAAGTGCGAAAAGTGGTTTTTCCACACTAATACAAGTGCAAAAGTGGTTTCCTGCACCAACACAAGTGCGAAAAGTGGTTTTTCAACACTAACACAAGTGCGAAAAGTGGTTTTTCAACACTAACACAAGTGCGAAAAGTGGTTTTTCAACACTAACACAAGTGCGAAAAGTGGTTTTTCCACACTAATACAAGTGCAAAAGTGGTTTCCTGCACCAACACAAGTGCGAAAAGTGGTTTTTCAACACTAACACAAGTGCGAAAAGTGTTTTTTCCACACTAATACAAGTGCAAAAGTGGTTTCCTGCACCAACACAACTGCGAAAAGTGGTTTTTCAACACTAACACAAGTGCGAAAAGTGGTTTTTCAACCCTATCACAAGTGCAAAAAGTGTTTTTTCCACACTAATACAAGTGCAAAAGTGGTTTCCTGCACCAACACAAGTGCGAAAAGTGGTTTTTCAACACTAACACAAGTGCAAAAAGTGGTTTTTCAACACTAACACAAGTGCGAAAAGTGGTTTTTCCACACTAATACAAGTGCAAAAGTGGTTTCCTGCACCAACACAAGTGCAAAAAGTGGTTTTTCAACACTAACACAAGTGCGAAAAGTGGTTTTTCAACACTATCACAAGTGCAAAAAGTGTTTTTTCCACACTAATACAAGTGCAAAAGTGGTTTCCTGCACCAACACAAGTGCGAAAAGTGGTTTTTCAACACTAACACAAGTGCGAAAAGTGGTTTTTCAACACTAACACAAGTGTGAAAAAGTGGTTTTTCCACACTAATACAAGTGCAAAAGTGGTTTCCTGCACCAATACAAGTGCGAAAAGTGGTTTTTCAACACTAACACAAGTACAAAAAGTGGTTTTTCAACACTATCACAAGTGCAAAATGTGTTTTTTCCACACTAATACAAGTGCAAAAGTGGTTTCCTGCACCAACACAAGCGCGAAAAGTGGTTTTTTCAACACTAACACAAGTGCGAAAAGTGGTTTTTCAACACTAACACAAGTGCGAAAAGTGGTTTTTCAACACTATCACAAGTGCAAAAAGTGTTTTTTCCACACTAATACAAGTGCAAAAGTGGTTTCCTGCACCAACACAAGTGCGAAAAGTGGTTTTTCAACACTAACACAAGTGCGAAAAGTAGTTTTTCAACACTAACACAAGTGCGAAAAGTGTTTTTTCCACACTAATACAAGTGCAAAAGTGGTTTTTCCACACTAATACAAGTGCAAAGTGGTTTCCTGCACCAACACAAGTGCGAAAAGTGGTTTTTCAACACTAACACAAGTGCGAAAAGTGTTTTTTCCACACTAATACAAGTGCAAAAGTGGTTTCCTGCACCAACACAAGTGCGAAAAGTGTTTTTTCCACACTTAATACAAGTGCAAAAGTGGTTTCCTGCACCAACACAAGTGCGAAAAGTGGTTTTTCAACACTAACACAAGTGCAAAAAGTGGTTTTCAACACTATCACAAGTGCAAAATGTGTTTTTTTCCACACTAATACAAGTGCAAAAGTGGTTTCCTGTACCAACACAAGTGCGAAAAGTGGTTTTTTCAACACTAACACAAGTGCGAAAAGTGGTTTTTCAACACTAACACAAGTGCGAAAAGTGGTTTTTCAACACTATCAAAAGTGCAAAAAGTGTTTTTTCCACACTAATACAAGTGCAAAAGTGGTTTCCTGCACCACACAAGTGCGAAAAGTGGTTTTTAAACACTAACACAAGTGCGAAAAGTGGTTTTTCAACACTAATACAAGTGCAAAAGTGGTTTCCTGCACCAACACAAGTGCGAAAAGTGGTTTTTCAACACTAACACAAGTGCGAAAAGTGGATTTTCAACACTAACACAAGTGCGAAAAGTGGTTTTTCAACACTAACACAAGTGCGAAAAGTGGTTTTTCCACACTAATACAAGTGCAAAAGTGGTTTCCTGCACCAACACAAGTGCGAAAAGTGGTTTTTCAACACTAACACAAGTGCGAAAAGTGGTTTTTCAACACTAACACAAGTGCGAAAAGTGGTTTTTCAACACTAACACAAGTGCGAAAAGTGGTTTTTCCACACTAATACAAGTGCGAAAAGTGGTTTTTCAACACTATCACAAGTGCAAAAAGTGTTTTTTCCACACTAATACAAGTGCAAAAGTGATTTCCTGCACCAATACAAGTGCGAAAAGTGGTTTTTCAACACTAACACAAGTGTGAAAAGTGGTTTTCAACAATAACACAAGTGCGAAAAGTGGTTTTTCCACACTTATACAAGTGCAAAAGTGGTTTCCTGCACCAACACAAGTGCGAAAAGTGGTTTTTCAACACTAACACAAGTGCGAAAAGTGGTTTTTCCCAACACTAACACAAGTGCGAGAAGTGTTTTTTCCACACTAATACAAGTGCAAAAGTGGTTTCCTGCACCAACACAAGTGCGAAAAGTGGGTTTTTCAACACTAACAAGAGTGCGAAAAGTGGATTTTCAACACTAACACAAGTGCGAAAAGTGGTTTTTCAACACTAACACAAGTGCGAAAAGTGGTTTTTCCACACTAATACAAGTGCAAAAGTGGTTTCCTGCACCAACACAAGTGCGAAAAGTGGTTTTTCAACACTAACACAAGTGCGAAAAGTGGTTTTTCAACACTAACACAAGTGCGAAAAGTGGTTTTTCAACACTAACACAAGTGCGAAAAGTGGTTTTTCCACACTAATACAAGTGCAAAAGTGGTTTCCTGCACCAACACAAGTGCGAAAAGTGGTTTTTCAACACTAACACAAGTGCGAAAAGTGTTTTTTCCACACTAATACAAGTGCAAAAGTGGTTTCCTGCACCAACACAACTGCGAAAAGTGGTTTTTCAACACTAACACAAGTGTGAAAAGTGGTTTTTCAACCCTATCACAAGTGCAAAAAGTGTTTTTTCCACACTAATACAAGTGCAAAAGTGGTTTCCTGCACCAACACAAGTGCGAAAAGTGGTTTTTCAACACTAACACAAGTGCAAAAAGTGGTTTTTCAACACTAACACAAGTGCGAAAAGTGGTTTTTCCACACTAATACAAGTGCAAAAGTGGTTTCCTGCACCAACACAAGTGCAAAAAGTGGTTTTTCAACACTAACACAAGTGCGAAAAGTGGTTTTTCAACACTATCACAAGTGCAAAAAGTGTTTTTTCCACACTAATACAAGTGCAAAAGTGGTTTCCTGCACCAACACAAGTGCGAAAAGTGGTTTTTCAACACTAACACAAGTGCGAAAAGTGGTTTTTCAACACTAACACAAGTGCGAAAAGTGGTTTTTCCACACTAATACAAGTGCAAAAGTGGTTTCCTGCACCAATACAAGTGCGAAAAGTGGTTTTTCAACACTAACACAAGTACAAAAAGTGGTTTTTCAACACTATCACAAGTGCAAAATGTGTTTTTTCCACACTAATAAAAGTGCAAAAGTGGTTTCCTGCACCAACACAAGCGCGAAAAGTGGTTTTTCAACACTAACACAAGTGCAAAAAGTGGTTTTTCAACACTAACACAAGTGCGAAAAGTGGTTTTTCAACACTATCACAAGTGCAAAAAGTGTTTTTTCCACACTAATACAAGTGCAAAAGTGGTTTCCTGCACCAACACAAGTGCGAAAAGTGGTTTTTCAACACTAACACAAGTGCGAAAAGTAGTTTTTCAACACTAACACAAGTGCGAAAAGTGTTTTTTCCACACTAATACAAGTGCAAAAGTGGTTTTTCCACACTAATACAAGTGCAAAAGTGGTTTCCTGCACCAACACAAGTGCGAAAAGTGGTTTTTCAACACTAACACAAGTGCGAAAAGTGTTTTTTCCACACTAATACAAGTGCAAAAGTGGTTTCCTGCACCAACACAAGTGCGAAAAGTGTTTTTTCCACACTAATACAAGTGCAAAAGTGGTTTCCTGCACCAACACAAGTGCGAAAAGTGGTTTTTCAACACTAACACAAGTGCAAAAAGTGGTTTTCAACACTATCACAAGTGCAAAATGTGTTTTTTCCACACTAATACAAGTGCAAAAGTGGTTTCCTGTACCAACACAAGTGCGAAAAGTGGTTTTTCAACACTAACACAAGTGCGAAAAGTGGTTTTTCAACACTAACACAAGTGCGAAAAGTGGTTTTTCAACACTATCAAAAGTGCAAAAAGTGTTTTTTCCACACTAATACAAGTGCAAAAGTGGTTTCCTGCACCACACAAGTGCGAAAAGTGGTTTTTAAACACTAACACAAGTGCGAAAAGTGGTTTTTCAACACTAATACAAGTGCAAAAGTGGTTTCCTGCCCCAACACAATTGCGAAAAGTGGTTTTTCAACACTAACACAAGTGCGAAAAGTGGATTTTCAACACTAACACAAGTGCGAAAAGTGGTTTTTCAACACTAACACAAGTGCGAAAAGTGGTTTTTCCACACTAATACAAGTGCAAAAGTGGTTTCCTGCACCAACACAAGTGCGAAAAGTGGTTTTTCAACACTAACACAAGTGCGAAAAGTGGTTTTTCAACACTAACACAAGTGCGAAAAGTGGTTTTTCAACACTAACACAAGTGCGAAAAGTGGTTTTTCCACACTAATACAAGTGCAAAAGTGGTTTCCTGCACCAACACAAGTGCGAAAAGTGGTTTTTCAACACTAACACAAGTGCGAAAAGTGTTTTTTCCACACTAATACAAGTGCAAAAGTGGTTTCCTGCACCAACACAAGTGCGAAAAGTGGTTTTTCAACACTAACACAAGTGCGAAAAGTGGTTTTTCAACCCTATCACAAGTGCAAAAAGTGTTTTTTCCACACTAATACAAGTGCAAAAGTGGTTTCCTGCACCAACACAAGTGCGAAAAGTGGTTTTTCAACACTAACACAAGTGCAAAAAGTGGTTTTTCAACACTAACACAAGTGCGAAAAGTGGTTTTTCCACACTAATACAAGTGCAAAAGTGGTTTCCTGCACCAACACAAGTGCAAAAAGTGGTTTTTCAACACTAACACAAGTGCAAAAAGTGGTTTTTCAACACTATCACAAGTGCAAAAAGTGTTTTTTCCACACTAATACAAGTGCAAAAGTGGTTTCCTGCACCAACACAAGTGCGAAAAGTGGTTTTTCAACACTAATACAAGTGCGAAAAGTGGTTTTTCAACACTAACACAAGTGCGAAAAGTGGTTTTTCCACACTAATACAAGTGCAAAAGTGGTTTCCTGCACCAATACAAGTGCGAAAAGTGGTTTTTCAACACTAACACAAGTACAAAAAGTGGTTTTTCAACACTATCACAAGTGCAAAATGTGTTTTTTCCACACTAATACAAGTGCAAAAGTGGTTTCCTGCACCAACACAAGCGCGAAAAGTGGTTTTTCAACACTAACACAAGCGCGAAAAGTGGTTTTTCAACACTAACACAAGTGCAAAAAGTGGTTTTTCAACACTATCACAAGTGCAAAAAGTGTTTTTTCCACACTAATACAAGTGCAAAAGTGGTTTCCTGCACCAACACAAGTGCGAAAAGTGGTTTTTCAACACTAACACAAGTGCGAAAAGTGGTTTTTCAACACTAACACAAGTGCGAAAAGTGTTTTTTCCACACTAATACAAGTGCAAAAGTGGTTTTTCCACACTAATACAAGTGCAAAAGTGGTTTCCTGCACCAACACAAGTGCGAAAAGTGGTTTTTCCACACTAATACAAGTGCAAAAGTGGTTTCCTGCACCAACACAAGTGCGAAAAGTGGTTTTTCAACACTAACACAAGTGCAAAAAGTGGTTTTCAACCCTATCACAAGTGCAAAATGTGTTTTTTCCACACTAATACAAGTGCAAAAGTGGTTTCCTGCACCAACACAAGTGCGAAAAGTGGTTTTTCAACACTAACACAAGTGCGAAAAGTGGTTTTTCAACACTAACACAAGTGCGAAAAGTGGTTTTTCAACACTAACACAAGTGCGAAAAGTGGTTTTTCCACACTAATACAAGTGCAAAAGTGGTTTCCTGCACCAACACAAGTGCAAAAAGTGGTTTTTCAACACTAACACAAGTGCGAAAAGTGGTTTTTCAACACTATCACAAGTGCAAAAAGTGTTTTTTCCACACTAATACAAGTGCAAAAGTGGTTTCCTGCACCAACACAAGTGCGAAAAGTGGTTTTTCAACACTAACACAAGTGCGAAAAGTGGTTTTTCAACACTAACACAAGTGCGAAAAGTGGTTTTTCAACACTATCACAAGTGCAAAAAGTGTTTTTTCCACACTAATACAAGTGCAAAAGTGGTTTCCTGCACCACACAAGTGCGAAAAGTGGTTTTTAAACACTAACGCAAGTGCGAAACGTGGTTTTTCAACACTATCACAAGTGCAAAAAGTGTTTTTTCCACACTAATACAAGTGCAAAAGTGGTTTCCTGCACCAATACAAGTGCGAAAAGTGGTTTTTCAACACTAACACAAGTACAAAAAGTGGTTTTTCAACACTATCACAAGTGCAAAATGTGTTTTTTCCACACTAATACAAGTGCAAAAGTGGTTTCCTGCACCAACACAAGCGCGAAAAGTGGTTTTTCAACACTAACACAAGTGCGAAAAGTGGTTTTTCAACACTAACACAAGTGCGAAAAGTGGTTTTTCAACACTATCACAAGTGCAAAAAGTGTTTTTTCCACACTAATACAAGTGCAAAAGTGGTTTCCTGCACCAACACAAGTGCGAAAAGTGGTTTTTCAACACTAACACAAGTGCGAAAAGTAGTTTTTCAACACTAACACAAGTGCGAAAAGTGTTTTTTCCACACTAATACAAGTGCAAAAGTGGTTTTTCCACACTAATACAAGTGCAAAAGTGGTTTTTCCACACTAATACAAGTGCAAAAGTGGTTTCCTGCACCAACACAAGTGCGAAAAGTGGTTTTTCAACACTAACACAAGTGCGAAAAGTGTTTTTTCCACACTAATACAAGTGCAAAAGTGGTTTCCTGCACCAACACAAGTGCGAAAAGTGTTTTTTCCACACTAATACAAGTGCAAAAGTGGTTTCCTGCACCAACACAAGTGCGAAAAGTGGTTTTTCAACACTAACACAAGTGCAAAAAGTGGTTTTTAACACTATCACAAGTGCAAAATGTGTTTTTTCCACACTAATACAAGTGCAAAAGTGGTTTCCTGTACCAACACAAGTGCGAAAAGTGGTTTTTCAACACTAACACAAGTGCGAAAAGTGGTTTTTCAACACTAACACAAGTGCGAAAAGTGGTTTTTCAACACTATCAAAAGTGCAAAAAGTGTTTTTTCCACACTAATACAAGTGCAAAAGTGGTTTCCTGCACCACACAAGTGCGAAAAGTGGTTTTTAAACACTAACACAAGTGCGAAAAGTGGTTTTTCAACACTAATACAAGTGCAAAAGTGGTTTCCTGCACCAACACAAGTGCGAAAAGTGGTTTTTCAACACTAACACAAGTGCGAAAAGTGGATTTTCAACACTAACACAAGTGCGAAAAGTGGTTTTTCAACACTAACACAAGTGCGAAAAGTGGTTTTTCCACACTAATACAAGTGCAAAAGTGGTTTCCTGCACCAACACAAGTGCGAAAAGTGGTTTTTCAACACTAACACAAGTGCGAAAAGTGGTTTTTCAACACTAACACAAGTGCGAAAAGTGGTTTTTCAACACTAACACAAGTGCGAAAAGTGGTTTTTCCACACTAATACAAGTGCAAAAGTGGTTTCCTGCACCAACACAAGTGCGAAAAGTGGTTTTTCAACACTAACACAAGTGCGAAAAGTGTTTTTTCCACACTAATACAAGTGCAAAAGTGGTTTCCTGCACCAACACAAGTGCGAAAAGTGGTTTTTCAACACTAACACAAGTGCGAAAAGTGGTTTTTCAACCCTATCACAAGTGCAAAAAGTGTTTTTTCCACACTAATACAAGTGCAAAAGTGGTTTCCTGCACCAACACAAGTGCGAAAAGTGGTTTTTCAACACTAACACAAGTGCAAAAAGTGGTTTTTCAACACTAACACAAGTGCGAAAAGTGGTTTTTCCACACTAATACAAGTGCAAAAGTGGTTTCCTGCACCAACACAAGTGCAAAAAGTGGTTTTTCAACACTAACACAAGTGCAAAAAGTGGTTTTTCAACACTATCACAAGTGCAAAAAGTGTTTTTTCCACACTAATACAAGTGCAAAAGTGGTTTCCTGCACCAACACAAGTGCGAAAAGTGGTTTTTCAACACTAACACAAGTGCGAAAAGTGGTTTTTCAACACTAACACAAGTGCGAAAAGTGGTTTTTCCACACTAATACAAGTGCAAAAGTGGTTTCCTGCACCAATACAAGTGCGAAAAGTGGTTTTTCAACACTAACACAAGTACAAAAAGTGGTTTTTCAACACTATCACAAGTGCAAAATGTGTTTTTTCCACACAAATACAAGTGCAAAAGTGGTTTCCTGCACCAACACAAGCGCGAAAAGTGGTTTTTCAACACTAACACAAGTGCAAAAAGTGGTTTTTCAACACTATCACAAGTGCAAAAAGTGTTTTTTCCACACTAATACAAGTGCAAAAGTGGTTTCCTGCACCAACACAAGTGCGAAAAGTGGTTTTTCAACACTAACACAAGTGCGAAAAGTGGTTTTTCAACACTAACACAAGTGCGAAAAGTGTTTTTTCCACACTAATACAAGTGCAAAAGTGGTTTTTCCACACTAATACAAGTGCAAAAGTGGTTTCCTGCACCAACACAAGTGCGAAAAGTGGTTTTCCACACTAATACAAGTGCAAAAGTGGTTTCCTGCACCAACACAAGTGCGAAAAGTGGTTTTTCAACACTAACACAAGTGCAAAAAGTGGTTTTCAACCCTATCACAAGTGCAAAATGTGTTTTTTCCACACTAATACAAGTGCAAAAGTGGTTTCCTGCACCAACACAAGTGCGAAAAGTGGTTTTTCAACACTAACACAAGTGCGAAAAGTGGTTTTTCAACACTAACACAAGTGCGAAAAGTGGTTTTTCAACACTAACGCAAGTGCGAAAAGTGGTTTTTCCACACTAATACAAGTGCAAAAGTGGTTTCCTGCACCAACACAAGTGCAAAAAGTGGTTTTTCAACACTAACACAAGTGCGAAAAGTGGTTTTTCAACACTATCACAAGTGCAAAAAGTGTTTTTTCCACACTAATACAAGTGCAAAAGTGGTTTCCTGCACCAACACAAGTGCGAAAAGTGGTTTTTCAACACTAACACAAGTGCGAAAAGTGGTTTTTCAACACTAACACAAGTGCGAAAAGTGGTTTTTCAACACTATCACAAGTGCAAAAAGTGTTTTTTCCACACTAATACAAGTGCAAAAGTGGTTTCCTGCACCACACAAGTGCGAAAAGTGGTTTTTAAACACTAACGCAAGTGCGAAACGTGGTTTTTCAACACTATCACAAGTGCAAAATGTGTTTTTTCCACACTAATAAAAGTGCAAAAGTGGTTTCCTGCACCAACACAAGCGCGAAAAGTGGTTTTTCAACACTAACACAAGTGCAAAAAGTGGTTTTTCAACACTAACACAAGTGCGAAAAGTGGTTTTTCAACACTATCACAAGTGCAAAAAGTGTTTTTTCCACACTAATACAAGTGCAAAAGTGGTTTCCTGCACCAACACAAGTGCGAAAAGTGGTTTTTCAACACTAACACAAGTGCGAAAAGTAGTTTTTCAACACTAACACAAGTGCGAAAAGTGTTTTTTCCACACTAATACAAGTGCAAAAGTGGTTTTTCCACACTAATACAAGTGCAAAAGTGGTTTCCTGCACCAACACAAGTGCGAAAAGTGGTTTTTCAACACTAACACAAGTGCGAAAAGTGTTTTTTCCACACTAATACAAGTGCAAAAGTGGTTTCCTGCACCAACACAAGTGCGAAAAGTGTTTTTTCCACACTAATACAAGTGCAAAAGTGGTTTCCTGCACCAACACAAGTGCGAAAAGTGGTTTTTCAACACTAACACAAGTGCAAAAAGTGGTTTTCAACACTATCACAAGTGCAAAATGTGTTTTTTCCACACTAATACAAGTGCAAAAGTGGTTTCCTGTACCAACACAAGTGCGAAAAGTGGTTTTTCAACACTAACACAAGTGCGAAAAGTGGTTTTTCAACACTAACACAAGTGCGAAAAGTGGTTTTTCAACACTATCAAAAGTGCAAAAAGTGTTTTTTCCACACTAATACAAGTGCAAAAGTGGTTTCCTGCACCACACAAGTGCGAAAAGTGGTTTTTAAACACTAACACAAGTGCGAAAAGTGGTTTTTCAACACTAATACAAGTGCAAAAGTGGTTTCCTGCCCCAACACAATTGCGAAAAGTGGTTTTTCAACACTAACACAAGTGCGAAAAGTGGATTTTCAACACTAACACAAGTGCGAAAAGTGGTTTTTCAACACTAACACAAGTGCGAAAAGTGGTTTTTCCACACTAATACAAGTGCAAAAGTGGTTTCCTGCACCAACACAAGTGCGAAAAGTGGTTTTTCAACACTAACACAAGTGCGAAAAGTGGTTTTTCAACACTAACACAAGTGCGAAAAGTGGTTTTTCAACACTAACACAAGTGCGAAAAGTGGTTTTTCCACACTAATACAAGTGCAAAAGTGGTTTCCTGCACCAACACAAGTGCGAAAAGTGGTTTTTCAACACTAACACAAGTGCGAAAAGTGTTTTTTCCACACTAATACAAGTGCAAAAGTGGTTTCCTGCACCAACACAAGTGCGAAAAGTGGTTTTTCAACACTAACACAAGTGCGAAAAGTGGTTTTTCAACCCTATCACAAGTGCAAAAAGTGTTTTTTCCACACTAATACAAGTGCAAAAGTGGTTTCCTGCACCAACACAAGTGCGAAAAGTGGTTTTTCAACACTAACACAAGTGCAAAAAGTGGTTTTTCAACACTAACACAAGTGCGAAAAGTGGTTTTTCCACACTAATACAAGTGCAAAAGTGGTTTCCTGCACCAACACAAGTGCAAAAAGTGGTTTTTCAACACTAACACAAGTGCAAAAAGTGGTTTTTCAACACTATCACAAGTGCAAAAAGTGTTTTTTCCACACTAATACAAGTGCAAAAGTGGTTTCCTGCACCAACACAAGTGCGAAAAGTGGTTTTTCAACACTAATACAAGTGCGAAAAGTGGTTTTTCAACACTAACACAAGTGCGAAAAGTGGTTTTTCCACACTAATACAAGTGCAAAAGTGGTTTCCTGCACCAATACAAGTGCGAAAAGTGGTTTTTCAACACTAACACAAGTACAAAAAGTGGTTTTTCAACACTATCACAAGTGCAAAATGTGTTTTTTCCACACTAATACAAGTGCAAAAGTGGTTTCCTGCACCAACACAAGCGCGAAAAGTGGTTTTTCAACACTAACACAAGCGCGAAAAGTGGTTTTTCAACACTAACACAAGTGCAAAAAGTGGTTTTTCAACACTATCACAAGTGCAAAAAGTGTTTTTTCCACACTAATACAAGTGCAAAAGTGGTTTCCTGCACCAACACAAGTGCGAAAAGTGGTTTTTCAACACTAACACAAGTGCGAAAAGTGGTTTTTCAACACTAACACAAGTGCGAAAAGTGTTTTTTCCACACTAATACAAGTGCAAAAGTGGTTTTTCCACACTAATACAAGTGCAAAAGTGGTTTCCTGCACCAACACAAGTGCGAAAAGTGGTTTTTCCACACTAATACAAGTGCAAAAGTGGTTTCCTGCACCAACACAAGTGCGAAAAGTGGTTTTTCAACACTAACACAAGTGCAAAAAGTGGTTTTCAACCCTATCACAAGTGCAAAATGTGTTTTTTCCACACTAATACAAGTGCAAAAGTGGTTTCCTGCACCAACACAAGTGCGAAAAGTGGTTTTTCAACACTAACACAAGTGCGAAAAGTGGTTTTTCAACACTAACACAAGTGCGAAAAGTGGTTTTTCAACACTAACACAAGTGCGAAAAGTGGTTTTTCCACACTAATACAAGTGCAAAAGTGGTTTCCTGCACCAACACAAGTGCAAAAAGTGGTTTTTCAACACTAACACAAGTGCGAAAAGTGGTTTTTCAACACTATCACAAGTGCAAAAAGTGTTTTTTCCACACTAATACAAGTGCAAAAGTGGTTTCCTGCACCAACACAAGTGCGAAAAGTGGTTTTTCAACACTAACACAAGTGCGAAAAGTGGTTTTTCAACACTAACACAAGTGCGAAAAGTGGTTTTTCAACACTATCACAAGTGCAAAAAGTGTTTTTTCCACACTAATACAAGTGCAAAAGTGGTTTCCTGCACCACACAAGTGCGAAAAGTGGTTTTTAAACACTAACGCAAGTGCGAAACGTGGTTTTTCAACACTATCACAAGTGCAAAAAGTGTTTTTTCCACACTAATACAAGTGCAAAAGTGGTTTCCTGCACCAATACAAGTGCGAAAAGTGGTTTTTCAACACTAACACAAGTACAAAAAGTGGTTTTTCAACACTATCACAAGTGCAAAATGTGTTTTTTCCACACTAATACAAGTGCAAAAGTGGTTTCCTGCACCAACACAAGCGCGAAAAGTGGTTTTTCAACACTAACACAAGTGCGAAAAGTGGTTTTTCAACACTAACACAAGTGCGAAAAGTGGTTTTTCAACACTATCACAAGTGCAAAAAGTGTTTTTTCCACACTAATACAAGTGCAAAAGTGGTTTCCTGCACCAACACAAGTGCGAAAAGTGGTTTTTCAACACTAACACAAGTGCGAAAAGTAGTTTTTCAACACTAACACAAGTGCGAAAAGTGTTTTTTCCACACTAATACAAGTGCAAAAGTGGTTTTTCCACACTAATACAAGTGCAAAAGTGGTTTTTCCACACTAATACAAGTGCAAAAGTGGTTTCCTGCACCAACACAAGTGCGAAAAGTGGTTTTTCAACACTAACACAAGTGCGAAAAGTGTTTTTTCCACACTAATACAAGTGCAAAAGTGGTTTCCTGCACCAACACAAGTGCGAAAAGTGTTTTTTCCACACTAATACAAGTGCAAAAGTGGTTTCCTGCACCAACACAAGTGCGAAAAGTGGTTTTTCAACACTAACACAAGTGCAAAAAGTGGTTTTTAACACTATCACAAGTGCAAAATGTGTTTTTTCCACACTAATACAAGTGCAAAAGTGGTTTCCTGTACCAACACAAGTGCGAAAAGTGGTTTTTCAACACTAACACAAGTGCGAAAAGTGGTTTTTCAACACTAACACAAGTGCGAAAAGTGGTTTTTCAACACTATCAAAAGTGCAAAAAGTGTTTTTTCCACACTAATACAAGTGCAAAAGTGGTTTCCTGCACCACACAAGTGCGAAAAGTGGTTTTTAAACACTAACACAAGTGCGAAAAGTGGTTTTTCAACACTAATACAAGTGCAAAAGTGGTTTCCTGCACCAACACAAGTGCGAAAAGTGGTTTTTCAACACTAACACAAGTGCGAAAAGTGGATTTTCAACACTAACACAAGTGCGAAAAGTGGTTTTTCAACACTAACACAAGTGCGAAAAGTGGTTTTTCCACACTAATACAAGTGCAAAAGTGGTTTCCTGCACCAACACAAGTGCGAAAAGTGGTTTTTCAACACTAACACAAGTGCGAAAAGTGGTTTTTCAACACTAACACAAGTGCGAAAAGTGGTTTTTCAACACTAACACAAGTGCGAAAAGTGGTTTTTCCACACTAATACAAGTGCAAAAGTGGTTTCCTGCACCAACACAAGTGCGAAAAGTGGTTTTTCAACACTAACACAAGTGCGAAAAGTGTTTTTTCCACACTAATACAAGTGCAAAAGTGGTTTCCTGCACCAACACAAGTGCGAAAAGTGGTTTTTCAACACTAACACAAGTGCGAAAAGTGGTTTTTCAACCCTATCACAAGTGCAAAAAGTGTTTTTTCCACACTAATACAAGTGCAAAAGTGGTTTCCTGCACCAACACAAGTGCGAAAAGTGGTTTTTCAACACTAACACAAGTGCAAAAAGTGGTTTTTCAACACTAACACAAGTGCGAAAAGTGGTTTTTCCACACTAATACAAGTGCAAAAGTGGTTTCCTGCACCAACACAAGTGCAAAAAGTGGTTTTTCAACACTAACACAAGTGCAAAAAGTGGTTTTTCAACACTATCACAAGTGCAAAAAGTGTTTTTTCCACACTAATACAAGTGCAAAAGTGGTTTCCTGCACCAACACAAGTGCGAAAAGTGGTTTTTCAACACTAACACAAGTGCGAAAAGTGGTTTTTCAACACTAACACAAGTGCGAAAAGTGGTTTTTCCACACTAATACAAGTGCAAAAGTGGTTTCCTGCACCAATACAAGTGCGAAAAGTGGTTTTTCAACACTAACACAAGTACAAAAAGTGGTTTTTCAACACTATCACAAGTGCAAAATGTGTTTTTTCCACACAAATACAAGTGCAAAAGTGGTTTCCTGCACCAACACAAGCGCGAAAAGTGGTTTTTCAACACTAACACAAGTGCAAAAAGTGGTTTTTCAACACTATCACAAGTGCAAAAAGTGTTTTTTCCACACTAATACAAGTGCAAAAGTGGTTTCCTGCACCAACACAAGTGCGAAAAGTGGTTTTTCAACACTAACACAAGTGCGAAAAGTGGTTTTTCAACACTAACACAAGTGCGAAAAGTGTTTTTTCCACACTAATACAAGTGCAAAAGTGGTTTTTCCACACTAATACAAGTGCAAAAGTGGTTTCCTGCACCAACACAAGTGCGAAAAGTGGTTTTCCACACTAATACAAGTGCAAAAGTGGTTTCCTGCACCAACACAAGTGCGAAAAGTGGTTTTTCAACACTAACACAAGTGCAAAAAGTGGTTTTCAACCCTATCACAAGTGCAAAATGTGTTTTTTCCACACTAATACAAGTGCAAAAGTGGTTTCCTGCACCAACACAAGTGCGAAAAGTGGTTTTTCAACACTAACACAAGTGCGAAAAGTGGTTTTTCAACACTAACACAAGTGCGAAAAGTGGTTTTTCAACACTAACGCAAGTGCGAAAAGTGGTTTTTCCACACTAATACAAGTGCAAAAGTGGTTTCCTGCACCAACACAAGTGCAAAAAGTGGTTTTTCAACACTAACACAAGTGCGAAAAGTGGTTTTTCAACACTATCACAAGTGCAAAAAGTGTTTTTTCCACACTAATACAAGTGCAAAAGTGGTTTCCTGCACCAACACAAGTGCGAAAAGTGGTTTTTCAACACTAACACAAGTGCGAAAAGTGGTTTTTCAACACTAACACAAGTGCGAAAAGTGGTTTTTCAACACTATCACAAGTGCAAAAAGTGTTTTTTCCACACTAATACAAGTGCAAAAGTGGTTTCTTGCACCACACAAGTGCGAAAAGTGGTTTTTAAACACTAACGCAAGTGCGAAACGTGGTTTTTCAACACTATCACAAGTGCAAAAAGTGTTTTTTCCACACTAATACAAGTGCAAAAGTGGTTTCCTGCACCAATACAAGTGCGAAAAGTGGTTTTTCAACACTAACACAAGTACAAAAAGTGGTTTTTCAACACTATCACAAGTGCAAAATGTGTTTTTTCCACACTAATACAAGTGCAAAAGTGGTTTCCTGCACCAACACAAGCGCGAAAAGTGGTTTTTCAACACTAACACAAGTGCGAAAAGTGGTTTTTCAACACTAACACAAGTGCGAAAAGTGTTTTTTCAACACTATCACAAGTGCAAAAAGTGTTTTTTCCACACTAATACAAGTGCAAAAGTGGTTTCCTGCACCAACACAAGTGCGAAAAGTGGTTTTTCAACACTAACACAAGTGCGAAAAGTAGTTTTTCAACACTAACACAAGTGCGAAAAGTGTTTTTTCCACACTAATACAAGTGCAAAAGTGGTTTTTCCACACTAATACAAGTGCAAAAGTGGTTTTTCCACACTAATACAAGTGCAAAAGTGGTTTCCTGCACCAACACAAGTGCGAAAAGTGGTTTTTCAACACTAACACAAGTGCGAAAAGTGTTTTTTCCACACTAATACAAGTGCAAAAGTGGTTTCCTGCACCAACACAAGTGCGAAAAGTGTTTTTTCCACACTAATACAAGTGCAAAAGTGGTTTCCTGCACCAACACAAGTGCGAAAAGTGGTTTTTCAACACTAACACAAGTGCAAAAAGTGGTTTTCAACACTATCACAAGTGCAAAATGTGTTTTTTCCACACTAATACAAGTGCAAAAGTGGTTTCCTGTACCAACACAAGTGCGAAAAGTGGTTTTTCAACACTAACACAAGTGCGAAAAGTGGTTTTTCAACACTAACACAAGTGCGAAAAGTGGTTTTTCAACACTATCAAAAGTGCAAAAAGTGTTTTTTCCACACTAATACAAGTGCAAAAGTGGTTTCCTGCACCACACAAGTGCGAAAAGTGGTTTTTAAACACTAACACAAGTGCGAAAAGTGGTTTTTCAACACTAATACAAGTGCAAAAGTGGTTTCCTGCACCAACACAAGTGCGAAAAGTGGTTTTTCAACACTAACACAAGTGCGAAAAGTGGATTTTCAACACTAACACAAGTGCGAAAAGTGGTTTTTCAACACTAACACAAGTGCGAAAAGTGGTTTTTCCACACTAATACAAGTGCAAAAGTGGTTTCCTGCACCAACACAAGTGCGAAAAGTGGTTTTTCAACACTAACACAAGTGCGAAAAGTGGTTTTTCAACACTAACACAAGTGCGAAAAGTGGTTTTTCAACACTAACACAAGTGCGAAAAGTGGTTTTTCCACACTAATACAAGTGCAAAAGTGGTTTCCTGCACCAACACAAGTGCGAAAAGTGGTTTTTCAACACTAACACAAGTGCGAAAAGTGTTTTTTCCACACTAATACAAGTGCAAAAGTGGTTTCCTGCACCAACACAAGTGCGAAAAGTGGTTTTTCAACACTAACACAAGTGCGAAAAGTGGTTTTTCAACCCTATCACAAGTGCAAAAAGTGTTTTTTCCACACTAATACAAGTGCAAAAGTGGTTTCCTGCACCAACACAAGTGCGAAAAGTGGTTTTTCAACACTAACACAAGTGCAAAAAGTGGTTTTTCAACACTAACACAAGTGCGAAAAGTGGTTTTTCCACACTAATACAAGTGCAAAAGTGGTTTCCTGCACCAACACAAGTGCAAAAAGTGGTTTTTCAACACTAACACAAGTGCAAAAAGTGGTTTTTCAACACTATCACAAGTGCAAAAAGTGTTTTTTCCACACTAATACAAGTGCAAAAGTGGTTTCCTGCACCAACACAAGTGCGAAAAGTGGTTTTTCAACACTAACACAAGTGCGAAAAGTGGTTTTTCAACACTAACACAAGTGCGAAAAGTGGTTTTTCCACACTAATACAAGTGCAAAAGTGGTTTCCTGCACCAATACAAGTGCGAAAAGTGGTTTTTCAACACTAACACAAGTACAAAAAGTGGTTTTTCAACACTATCACAAGTGCAAAATGTGTTTTTTCCACACAAATACAAGTGCAAAAGTGGTTTCCTGCACCAACACAAGCGCGAAAAGTGGTTTTTCAACACTAACACAAGCGCGAAAAGTGGTTTTTCAACACTAACACAAGTGCAAAAAGTGGTTTTTCAACACTATCACAAGTGCAAAAAGTGTTTTTTCCACACTAATACAAGTGCAAAAGTGGTTTCCTGCACCAACACAAGTGCGAAAAGTGGTTTTTCAACACTAACACAAGTGCGAAAAGTGGTTTTTCAACACTAACACAAGTGCGAAAAGTGTTTTTTCCACACTAATACAAGTGCAAAAGTGGTTTTTACACACTAATACAAGTGCAAAAGTGGTTTCCTGCACCAACACAAGTGCGAAAAGTGTTTTTTCCACACTAATACAAGTGCAAAAGTGGTTTCCTGCACCAACACAAGTGCGAAAAGTGGTTTTTCAACACTAACACAAGTGCAAAAAGTGGTTTTCAACACTATCACAAGTGCAAAATGTGTTTTTTCCACACTAATACAAGTGCAAAAGTGGTTTCCTGCACCAACACAAGTGCGAAAAGTGGTTTTTCAACACTAACACAAGTGCGAAAAGTGGTTTTTCAACACTAACACAAGTGCGAAAAGTGGTTTTTCAACACTAACACAAGTGCGAAAAGTGGTTTTTCCACACTAATACAAGTGCAAAAGTGGTTTCCTGCACCAACACAAGTGCAAAAAGTGGTTTTTCAACACTAACACAAGTGCGAAAAGTGGTTTTTCAACACTATCACAAGTGCAAAAAGTGTTTTTTCCACACTAATACAAGTGCAAAAGTGGTTTCCTGCACCAACACAAGTGCGAAAAGTGGTTTTTCAACACTAACACAAGTGCGAAAAGTGGTTTTTCAACACTAACACAAGTGCGAAAAGTGGTTTTTCAACACTATCACAAGTGCAAAAAGTGTTTTTTCCACACTAGTACAAGTGCAAAAGTGGTTTCCTGCACCACACAAGTGCGAAAAGTGGTTTTTAAACACTAACGCAAGTGCGAAACGTGGTTTTTCAACACTATCACAAGTGCAAAAAGTGTTTTTTCCACACTAATACAAGTGCAAAAGTGGTTTCCTGCACCAACACAAGTGCGAAAAGTGGTTTTTCAACACTAACACAAGTGCGAAAAGTGGTTTTTCAACACTAACACAAGTGCGAAAAGTGGTTTTTCAACACTAACACAAGTGCGAAAAGTGGTTTTTCAACACCAACACAAGTGCGAAAAGTGGTTTTTCCACACTAATACAAGTGCAAAACTGGTTTCCTGCACCAACACAAGTGCGAAAAGTGGTTTTTCAACACTAACACACGTGCAAAAAGTGGTTTTTCAACACTATCACAAGTGCAAAAAGTGTTTTTTCCACACTAATACAAGTGCAAAAGTGGTTTCCTGCACCAACACAAGTGCGAAAAGTGGTTTTTCAACACTAACACACGTGCGAAAAGTGGTTTTTCAACACTATCACAAGTGCAAAAAGTGTTTTTTCCACACTAATACAAGTGCAAAAGTGGTTTCCTGCACCAACACAAGTGCGAAAAGTGGTTTTTCCACACTAATACAAGTGCAAAAGTGGTTTCCTGCACCAACACAGGTGCGAAAAGTGGTTTTTCAACACTAACACACGTGCGAAAAGTGGTTTTTCAACACTATCACACGTGCAAAAAGTGTTTTTTCCACACTAATATAAGTGCAAAAGTGGTTTCCTGCACCAACACAAGTGCGAAAAGTGGTTTTTCAACACTAACACAAGTGCGAAAAGTGGTTTTTCAACACTAACACAAGTGCGAAAAGTGGTTTTTCAACACTAACACAAGTGCGAAAAGTGGTTTTTCAACACTAACACAAGTGCGAAAAGTGTTTTTTCAACACCAGCACAAGTGCGAAAAGTGGTTTTTCCACACTAATACAAGTGCAAAAGTGGTTTCCTGCACCAACACAAGTGCGAAAAGTGGTTTTTCAACACTAACACACGTGCGAAAAGTGGTTTTTCAACACTATCACAAGTGCAAAAAGTGTTTTTTCCACACTAATACAAGTGCAAAAGTGGTTTCCTGCACCAACACAAGTGCGAAAAGTGGTTTTTCAACACTAACACAAGTGCGAAAAGTGGTTTTTCAACACCAACACAAGTGCGAAAAGTGGTTTTTCCACACTAATACAAGTGCAAAAGTGGTTTCCTGCAACAACACAAGTGCGAAAAGTGGTTTTTCAACACCAACACAAGTGCGAAAAGTGGTTTTTCCACACTAATACAAGTGCAAAAGTGGTTTCCTGCAACAACACAAGTGCGAAAAGTGGTTTTTCAACACTAACACACGTGCGAAAAGTGGTTTTTCAACACTATCACAAGTGCAAAAAGTGTTTTTTCCACACTAATACAAGTGCAAACGTGGTTTCCTGCACCAACACAAGTGCGAAAAGTGGTTTTTCAACACTAACTCAAGTGCGAAACGTGGTTTTTCAACACTATCACAAGTGCAAAAAGTGTTTTTTCCACACTAATACAAGTGCAAAAGTGGTTTCCTGCACCAACACAAGTGCGAAAAGTGGTTTTTCAACACTAACACAAGTGCGAAAAGTGGTTTTTCAACACTAACACAAGTGCGAAAAGTGGTTTTTCAACACCAACACAAGTGCGAAAAGTGGTTTTTCCACACTAATACAAGTGCAAAAGTTGTTTCCTGCACCAACACAAGTGCGAAAAGTGGTTTTTCAACACTAACACAAGTGCAAAAAGTGGTTTTTCAACACACACATAAGTGCGAAAAGTGTTTTTTGCACACTAATACAAGTGCAAAAGTGGTTTCCTGCACCAACACAAGTGCGAAAAGTGGTTTTTCAACACTAACACAAGTGCGAAAAGTGATTTTTCAACACTAACACAAGTGCGAAAATTGGTTTTTCAACACTAACACAAGTGCGAAAAGTGGTTTTTCCACACTAATACATGTGCAAAAGTGGTTTCCTGCACCAACACAAGTGCGAAAAGTGGTTTTTCAACACTAACACGAGTGCGAAAAGTGGTTTTTCAACACTATCACAAGTGCAAAAAGTGTTTTTTCCACACTAATACAAGTGCAAAAGTGGTTTCCTGCACCAACACAAGTGCGAAAAGTCGTTTTTCAACACTAACACAAGTGCGAAAAGTGGTTTTTCAACACGAACTCAAGTGCGAAAAGTGTTTTTTCCACACTAATACAAGTGCAAAAGTGGTTTCCTGCACCAACACAAGTGCGAAAAGTGGTTTTTCAACACTAACACAAGTGCGAAAAGTGGTTTTTCAACATTAACACAAGTGCGAAAAGTGGTTTTTCAACATTAACACAAGTGCGAAAAGTGGTTTTTCAACACTAACACAAGTGCGAAAAGTGGTTTTTCCACACTAATACAAGTGCAAAAGTGGTTTCCTGCACCAACACAAGTGCGAAAAGTGGTTTTTCAACACTAACACAAGTGCGAAAAGTGGTTTTTCAACACTATCACAAGTGCAAAAAGTGTTTTTTCCACACTAATACAAGTGCAAAAGTGGTTTCCTGCACCAACACAAGTGCGAAAAGTGGTTTATCAACACTAACACAAGTGCGAAAAGTGGTTTTTCAACACTAACACAAGTGCGAAAAGTGGTTTTTCCACACTAAAACAAGTGCAAAAGTGGTTTCCTGCACCAACACAAGTGCGAAAAGTGGTTTTTCAACACTAACACAAGTGCGAAAAGTGGTTTTTCAACACTATCACAAGTGCGAAAAGTGATTTTTCAACACTAACACAAGTGCGAAAAGTGGTTTTTCAACACTAACACAAGTGCAAAAAGTGGTTTTTCCACACTAATACAAGTGCAAAAGTGGTTTCCTGCACCAACACAAGTGCGAAAAGTGGTTTTTCAACACTAACACAAGTGCGAAAAGTGGTTTTTCAACACTATCACAAGTGCAAAAAGTGTTTTTTCCACACTAATACAAGTGCAAAAGTGGTTTCCTGCACCAACACAAGTGCGAAAAGTGGTTTTTCAACACTAACACAAGTGCGAAAAGTGGTTTTTCAACACTAACACAAGTTCGAAAAGTGGTTTTTCAACACTAACACAAGTGCGAAAAGTGGTTTTTCAACACTATCACAAGTGCAAAAAGTGTTTTTTCCACACTAATACAAGTGCAAAAGTGATTTCCTGCACCAATACAAGTGCGAAAAGTGGTTTTTCAACACTAACACAAGTGTGAAAAGTGGTTTTTCAACACTAACACAAGTGCGAAAAGTGGTTTTTCCACACTTATACAAGTGCAAAAGTGGTTTCCTGCACCAACACAAGTGCGAAAAGTGGTTTTTCAACACTAACACAAGTGCGAAAAGTGGTTTTTCAACACTAACACAAGTGCGAGAAGTGTTTTTTCCACACTAATACAAGTGCAAAAGTGGTTTCCTGCACCAACACAAGTGCGAAAAGTGGTTTTTCAACACTAACACAAGTGCGAAAAGTGGATTTTCAACACTAACACAAGTGCGAAAAGTGGTTTTTCAACACTAACACAAGTGCGAAAAGTGGTTTTTCCACACTAATACAAGTGCAAAAGTGGTTTCCTGCACCAACACAAGTGTGAAAAGTGGTTTTTCAACACTAACACAAGTGCGAAAAGTGGTTTTTCAACACTAACACAAGTGCGAAAAGTGGTTTTTCAACACTAACACAAGTGCGAAAAGTGGTTTTTCCACACTAATACAAGTGCAAAAGTGGTTTCCTGCACCAACACAAGTGCGAAAAGTGGTTTTTCAACACTAACACAAGTGCGAAAAGTGTTTTTTCCACACTAATACAAGTGCAAAAGTGGTTTCCTGCACCAACACAAGTGCGAAAAGTGGTTTTTCAACACTAACACAAGTGCGAAAAGTGGTTTTTCAACCCTATCACAAGTGCAAAAAGTGTTTTTTCCACACTAATACAAGTGCAAAAGTGGTTTCCTGCACCAACACAAGTGCGAAAAGTGGTTTTTCAACACTAACACAAGTGCAAAAAGTGGTTTTTCAACACTAACACAAGTGCGAAAAGTGGTTTTTCCACACTAATACAAGTGCAAAAGTGGTTTCCTGCACCAACACAAGTGCAAAAAGTGGTTTTTCAACACTAACACAAGTGCAAAAAGTGGTTTTTCAACACTATCACAAGTGCAAAAAGTGTTTTTTCCACACTAATACAAGTGCAAAAGTGGTTTCCTGCACCAACACAAGTGCGAAAAGTGGTTTTTCAACACTAACACAAGTGCGAAAAGTGGTTTTTCAACACTAACACAAGTGCGAAAAGTGGTTTTTCCACACTAATACAAGTGCAAAAGTGGTTTCCTGCACCAATACAAGTGCGAAAAGTGGTTTTTCAACACTAACACAAGTACAAAAAGTGGTTTTTCAACACTATCACAAGTGCAAAATGTGTTTTTTCCACACTAATACAAGTGCAAAAGTGGTTTCCTGCACCAACACAAGCGCGAAAAGTGGTTTTTCAACACTAACACAAGCGCGAAAAGTGGTTTTTCAACACTAACACAAGTGCAAAAAGTGGTTTTTCAACACTATCACAAGTGCAAAAAGTGTTTTTTCCACACTAATACAAGTGCAAAAGTGGTTTCCTGCACCAACACAAGTGCGAAAAGTGGTTTTTCCATAGGGTGGGCTTCAAAAAAGCAAAATGCAGATTTTCTCCGGGACATGGTCTATTTTTGTTCCTTTTGGTGTCAAAGGAAACCACACCAAATTTGAATGGAATCCAATAATAGTTAGGGGTGCCACATCAGTGATGAATTTTTCCCCATGCAAAAATAGGAATTCCCATTTTTTGGGCTGTATATACACAAAATAAATACATAATTATATATATACATTAAATATAATATTAAAAATAAATATATAGTAAATATACATTAAATAATAAATATACATAAATACACATTATACATTATATATATACAATATATTATACATACAGTTTTGAGACTTCCTATGATCACTATCTGGGCAATTTTCATGCATGTTTTGTACAGGTTCCCGGGGTCAGGGGTACGCTTTTTTAGTGTGTAATATGTAGGCCTAACTTATTGACTGTGGCTCTTTTGTAGAGAGTGACCCTGTGGAGTAAGAATTAACAGGATTTTACCCACATTCTTGCTTATTTTGCAGATATGGCATGTGCTAGTACCAGTGTTTCATTGAAAACTCGGGCTCAGGATAATTTGTATCTCATTGGGTCCACTTCTGGAGATGCCATCAAAGGTGCCAAGCTCCCGACTGTGCATCAATCTCTTGTCCTGTTTTTCCATCACCTGAAGAAGGAGAATCGCACTGCCCGGGAGAGTGCAACCCTCACCATTGAAGAGGTTGTGAAGTTCTGGGAAAAAGCTCACCTACCTACAACGACGAAGCAGCACTGCATCCATCGTTTGGAGAGGCTATATGAAGAATGGAGGAGCCTCCAAAAAGGTGCAAAGCGGGGTGGTGCGACCCAAGAGAGAAAGGAAGCATCCTTCAAGACCTCCTTGGAGAAGACGTTTGATCTTAGGCATGCAGATTCGGAGGCCATAATCACCAACCTCGAGGACAGGAAGTTTCTTCACGATCAATTCTCAGAGAGGAAGGCTTCAATGGGATCTGTAGACACTGTGTTGGAAGCAAAAACGTTCTTGTGTGTTTGAAAGATCAGCAGCCACGAGATGATTATCGTGAACTCCTAGAACTGACTGTCATCTACATGGGAGGAATCCCACCTCGTGGAATCCGGATCATGGCTCCAGGAGCAATGCACAGAGCCAGATGGATGGCAAAAGCACTATATTCACTACAGGTGTTCATGTTTCGGTCAGAGTTCCACTTGACACTTCGAGAGGCGAGAGAACTCCGAGCCTTCAACATTTTTGTCTGCCTTGTGTATGTACAGGCTTGGTTTCGGGCTCCACAAGCTATTGAGGCTCCCCTGAATGACATTAACCTCTTCAAGAAGTTGGAAAAGTTTGAACAAATCAATCAGAAGATGGCTCAGGCAGCCTTGAAGGCACTTGGCCGCCACACGTGGTACATGAGCCCAGTACTAGTGGCATTTGCATTCTTTGACACCAGAATTGACAAAGAAAGCAAGATCAATATGATTGAAGCATTGAAAAATGACGGTGAAAACCCCTCTCCAAAGAGACCAGCTATCAAACGAGGAACCGCCCTGTCAATCGCTGGCCTCATAACAAAACACACCAAGCATTTCATCAGCATCCTAGGGACCCCAACTGATTGGATGGATAAGGATCCTGGTTCATGGGAGCAAGAAACCAGCTTTCAGGAAGCAAAGAAAGCCGCCAGTGGCTTAGTCGTGGTGAACGACAGGGCAGAAAGGGGTGTCGCATTGATACAAGACTACAATAAGCTCCTTACAAAGGATGAAGAGCAAAAGCAAGCTCTGCTCCAAGTTGTTGCTGCTCACAGGAAGATGTACCCCGATGCCAAGAAGGCAACAGTGGTGAAACAGGCCCAGAAATAGGAGTTACATTTCTCATTATATTTGGGTTTTTTAATATTACGTGATATGGTGTCTCTTCATTTTATGAACTGAACATTTGGATTGTTATCATTGAATTTGAGTTTTCATAGCAATATAGTGCTATTTGTGCAGCTATTGTAACTTGTGTTTGCTAGAATACAAAGAAAGTGAGTGGAGGGTGGATTTTCATAAAACAAACTTCTGGTTTTGCTTTCGATCCATATATATATATATATATAGAAAAGTTTTGTAGACACCTTTAGTTTGAAGGCTGATGTGGCACCCCTAAATAAAATCAGATTGCTTTCATATTTGGTGTCTTTTCATTTTGGAACAAAAGGAACAACATAAAGCCATGTCCCAGTAAATATGTAAAAAAAATTATTTTGAGCACCACCCTATTTTTCAACACTAACACAAGTGCGAAAAGTGGTTTTTCAACACTAACACAAGTGCGAAAAGTGTTTTTTCCACACTAATACAAGTGCAAAACAGGTTTCCTGCACCAACACAAGTGCCAAAAGTGGTTTTTCAACACTATCACACGTGCGAAAAGTGGTTTTTCAACACTATCACACATGCAAAAAGTGTTTTTTCCACACTAATATAAGTGCAAAAGTGGTTTCCTGCACCAACACAAGTGCGAAAAGTGGTTTTTCAACACTAACACAAGTGCGAAAAGTGGTTTTTCAACACTAACACAAGTGCGAAAAGTGGTTTTTCAACACTAACACAAGTGCGAAAAGTGGTTTTTCAACACTAACACAAGTGCGAAAAGTGTTTTTTCAACACCAACACAAGTGCGAAAAGTGGTTTTTCCACACTAATACAAGTGCAAAAGTGGTTTCCTGCACCAACACAAGTGCGAAAAGTGGTTTTTCAACACTAACACACGTGCGAAAAGTGGTTTTTCAACACTATCACAAGTGCAAAAAGTGTTTTTTCCACACTAATACAAGTGCAAAAGTGGTTTCCTGCACCAACACAAGTGCGAAAAGTGGTTTTTCAACACTAACACAAGTGCGAAAAGTGGTTTTTCAACACCAACACAAGTGCGAAAAGTGGTTTTTCCACACTAATACAAGTGCAAAAGTGGTTTCCTGCAACAACACAAGTGCGAAAAGTGGTTTTTCAACACCAACACAAGTGCGAAAAGTGGTTTTTCCACACTAATACAAGTGCAAAAGTGGTTTCCTGCAACAACACAAGTGCGAAAAGTGGTTTTTCAACACTAACACACGTGCGAAAAGTGGTTTTTCAACACTATCACAAGTGCAAAAAGTGTTTTTTCCACACTAATACAAGTGCAAAAGTGGTTTCCTGCACCAACACAAGTGCGAAAAGTGGTTTTTCAACACTAACTCAAGTGCGAAAAGTGGTTTTTCAACACTATCACAAGTGCAAAAAGTGTTTTTTCCACACTAATACAAGTGCAAAAGTGGTTTCCTGCACCAACACAAGTGCGAAAAGTCGTTTTTCAACACTAACACAAGTGCGAAAAGTGGTTTTTCAACACGAACTCAAGTGCGAAAAGTGTTTTTTCCACACTAATACAAGTGCAAAAGTGGTTTCCTGCACCAACACAAGTGCGAAAAGTGGTTTTTCAACACTAACACAAGTGCGAAAAGTGGTTTTTCAACATTAACACAAGTGCGAAAAGTGGTTTTTCAACATTAACACAAGTGCGAAAAGTGGTTTTTCAACACTAACACAAGTGCGAAAAGTGGTTTTTCCACACTAATACAAGTGCAAAAGTGGTTTCCTGCACCAACACAAGTGCGAAAAGTGGTTTTTCAACACTAACACAAGTGCGAAAAGTGGTTTTTCAACACTATCACAAGTGCAAAAAGTGTTTTTTCCACACTAATACAAGTGCAAAAGTGGTTTCCTGCACCAACACAAGTGCGAAAAGTGGTTTATCAACACTAACACAAGTGCGAAAAGTGGTTTTTCAACACTAACACAAGTGCGAAAAGTGGTTTTTCCACACTAAAACAAGTGCAAAAGTGGTTTCCTGCACCAACACAAGTGCGAAAAGTGGTTTTTCAACACTAACACAAGTGCGAAAAGTGGTTTTTCAACACTATCACAAGTGCGAAAAGTGATTTTTCAACACTAACACAAGTGCGAAAAGTGGTTTTTCAACACTAACACAAGTGCAAAAAGTGGTTTTTCCACACTAATACAAGTGCAAAAGTGGTTTCCTGCACCAACACAAGTGCGAAAAGTGGTTTTTCAACACTAACACAAGTGCGAAAAGTGGTTTTTCAACACTATCACAAGTGCAAAAAGTGTTTTTTCCACACTAATACAAGTGCAAAAGTGGTTTCCTGCACCAACACAAGTGCGAAAAGTGGTTTTTCAACACTAACACAAGTGCGAAAAGTGGTTTTTCAACACTAACACAAGTTCGAAAAGTGGTTTTTCAACACTAACACAAGTGCGAAAAGTGGTTTTTCAACACTATCACAAGTGCAAAAAGTGTTTTTTCCACACTAATACAAGTGCAAAAGTGATTTCCTGCACCAATACAAGTGCGAAAAGTGGTTTTTCAACACTAACACAAGTGTGAAAAGTGGTTTTTCAACACTAACACAAGTGCGAAAAGTGGTTTTTCCACACTTATACAAGTGCAAAAGTGGTTTCCTGCACCAACACAAGTGCGAAAAGTGGTTTTTCAACACTAACACAAGTGCGAAAAGTGGTTTTTCAACACTAACACAAGTGCGAGAAGTGTTTTTTCCACACTAATACAAGTGCAAAAGTGGTTTCCTGCACCAACACAAGTGCGAAAAGTGGTTTTTCAACACTAACACAAGTGCGAAAAGTGGATTTTCAACACTAACACAAGTGCGAAAAGTGGTTTTTCAACACTAACACAAGTGCGAAAAGTGGTTTTTCCACACTAATACAAGTGCAAAAGTGGTTTCCTGCACCAACACAAGTGTGAAAAGTGGTTTTTCAACACTAACACAAGTGCGAAAAGTGGTTTTTCAACACTAACACAAGTGCGAAAAGTGGTTTTTCAACACTAACACAAGTGCGAAAAGTGGTTTTTCCACACTAATACAAGTGCAAAAGTGGTTTCCTGCACCAACACAAGTGCGAAAAGTGGTTTTTCAACACTAACACAAGTGCGAAAAGTGTTTTTTCCACACTAATACAAGTGCAAAAGTGGTTTCCTGCACCAACACAAGTGCGAAAAGTGGTTTTTCAACACTAACACAAGTGCGAAAAGTGGTTTTTCAACCCTATCACAAGTGCAAAAAGTGTTTTTTCCACACTAATACAAGTGCAAAAGTGGTTTCCTGCACCAACACAAGTGCGAAAAGTGGTTTTTCAACACTAACACAAGTGCAAAAAGTGGTTTTTCAACACTAACACAAGTGCGAAAAGTGGTTTTTCCACACTAATACAAGTGCAAAAGTGGTTTCCTGCACCAACACAAGTGCAAAAAGTGGTTTTTCAACACTAACACAAGTGCAAAAAGTGGTTTTTCAACACTATCACAAGTGCAAAAAGTGTTTTTTCCACACTAATACAAGTGCAAAAGTGGTTTCCTGCACCAACACAAGTGCAAAAGTGGTTTCCTGCACCAATACAAGTGCGAAAAGTGGTTTTTCAACACTAACACAAGTACAAAAAGTGGTTTTTCAACACTATCACAAGTGCAAAATGTGTTTTTTCCACACTAATACAAGTGCAAAAGTGGTTTCCTGCACCAACACAAGCGCGAAAAGTGGTTTTTCAACACTAACACAAGCGCGAAAAGTGGTTTTTCAACACTAACACAAGTGCAAAAAGTGGTTTTTCAACACTATCACAAGTGCAAAAAGTGTTTTTTCCACACTAATACAAGTGCAAAAGTGGTTTCCTGCACCAACACAAGTGCGAAAAGTGGTTTTTCATTTTTCAACACTAACACAAGTGCGAAAAGTGGTTTTTCAACACTAACACAAGTGCGAAAAGTGTTTTTTCCACACTAATACAAGTGCAAAACAGGTTTCCTGCACCAACACAAGTGCCAAAAGTGGTTTTTCAACACTATCACACGTGCGAAAAGTGGTTTTTCAACACTATCACACGTGCAAAAAGTGTTTTTTCCACACTAATATAAGTGCAAAAGTGGTTTCCTGCACCAACACAAGTGCGAAAAGTGGTTTTTCAACACTAACACAAGTGCGAAAAGTGGTTTTTCAACACTAACACAAGTGCGAAAAGTGGTTTTTCAACACTAACACAAGTGCGAAAAGTGGTTTTTCAACACTAACACAAGTGCGAAAAGTGTTTTTTCAACACCAACACAAGTGCGAAAAGTGGTTTTTCCACACTAATACAAGTGCAAAAGTGGTTTCCTGCACCAACACAAGTGCGAAAAGTGGTTTTTCAACACTAACACACGTGCGAAAAGTGGTTTTTCAACACTATCACAAGTGCAAAAAGTGTTTTTTCCACACTAATACAAGTGCAAAAGTGGTTTCCTGCACCAACACAAGTGCGAAAAGTGGTTTTTCAACACTAACACAAGTGCGAAAAGTGGTTTTTCAACACCAACACAAGTGCGAAAAGTGGTTTTTCCACACTAATACAAGTGCAAAAGTGGTTTCCTGCAACAACACAAGTGCGAAAAGTGGTTTTTCAACACTAACACACGTGCGAAAAGTGGTTTTTCAACACTATCACAAGTGCAAAAAGTGTTTTTTCCACACTAATACAAGTGCAAAAGTGGTTTCCTGCACCAACACAAGTGCGAAAAGTGGTTTTTCAACACTAACACAAGTGCGAAAAGTGGTTTTTCAACACCAACACAAGTGCGAAAAGTGGTTTTTCCACACTAATACAAGTGCAAAAGTGGTTTCCTGCAACAACACAAGTGCGAAAAGTGGTTTTTCAACACCAACACAAGTGCGAAAAGTGTTTTTCCACACTAATACAAGTGCAAAAGTGGTTTCCTGCACCAACACAAGTGCGAAAAGTGGTTTTTCAACACTAACTCAAGTGCGAAACGTGGTTTTTAAACACTATCACAAGTGCAAAAAGTGTTTTTTCCACACTAATACAAGTGCAAAAGTGGTTTCCTGCACCAACACAAGTGCGAAAAGTGGTTTTTCAACACTAACACAAGTGCGAAAAGTGGTTTTCAACACTAACACAAGTGCGAAAAGTGGTTTTTCAACACCAACACAAGTGCGAAAAGTGGTTTTTCCACACTAATACAAGTGCAAAAGTTGTTTCCTGCACCAACACAAGTGCGAAAAGTGGTTTTTCAACACTAACACAAGTGCAAAAAGTGGTTTTTCAACACACACATAAGTGCGAAAAGTGTTTTTTCCACACTAATACAAGTGCAAAAGTGGTTTCCTGCACCAACACAAGTGCGAAAAGTGGTTTTTCAACAATAACACAAGTGCGAAAAGTGATTTTTCAACACTAACACAAGTGCGAAAATTGGTTTTTCAACACTAACACAAGTGCGAAAAGTGGTTTTTCCACACTAATACATGTGCAAAAGTGGTTTCCTGCACCAACACAAGTGCGAAAAGTGGTTTTTCAACACTAACACAAGTGCGAAAAGTGGTTTTTCAACACTATCACAAGTGCAAAAAGTGTTTTTTCCACACTAATACAAGTGCAAAAGTGGTTTCCTGCACCAACACAAGTGCGAAAAGTCGTTTTTCAACACTAACACAAGTGCGAAAAGTGGTTTTTCAACACGAACTCAAGTGCGAAAAGTGTTTTTTCCACACTAATACAAGTGCAAAAGTGGTTTCCTGCACCAACACAAGTGCGAAAAGTGGTTTTTCAACACTAACACAAGTGCGAAAAGTGGTTTTTCAACATTAACACAAGTGCGAAAAGTGGTTTTTCAACATTAACACAAGTGCGAAAAGTGGTTTTTCAACACTAACACAAGTGCGAAAAGTGGTTTTTCCACACTAATACAAGTGCAAAAGTGGTTTCCTGCACCAACACAAGTGCGAAAAGTGGTTTTTCAACACTAACACAAGTGCGAAAAGTGGTTTTTCAACACTATCACAAGTGCAAAAAGTGTTTTTTCCACACTAATACAAGTGCAAAAGTGGTTTCCTGCACCAACACAAGTGCGAAAAGTGGTTTATCAACACTAACACAAGTGCGAAAAGTGGTTTTTCAACACTAACACAAGTGCGAAAAGTGGTTTTTCCACACTAAAACAAGTGCAAAAGTGGTTTCCTGCACCAACACAAGTGCGAAAAGTGGTTTTTCAACACTAACACAAGTGCGAAAAGTGGTTTTTCAACACTATCACAAGTGCGAAAAGTGATTTTTCAACACTAACACAAGTGCGAAAAGTGGTTTTTCAACACTAACACAAGTGCAAAAAGTGGTTTTTCCACACTAATACAAGTGCAAAAGTGGTTTCCTGCACCAACACAAGTGCGAAAAGTGGTTTTTCAACACTAACACAAGTGCGAAAAGTGGTTTTTCAACACTATCACAAGTGCAAAAAGTGTTTTTTCCACACTAATACAAGTGCAAAAGTGGTTTCCTGCACCAACACAAGTGCGAAAAGTGGTTTTTCAACACTAACACAAGTGCGAAAAGTGGTTTTTCAACACTAACACAAGTTCGAAAAGTGGTTTTTCAACACTAACACAAGTGCGAAAAGTGGTTTTTCAACACT